>NC_056725.1:145915511-146038011 GCF_019279795.1 Protopterus annectens
AACTACATTTCTCATTCACTCTGATTTTACAGAATGTTCCTGATTTTTCTTGCCCCAAATAAAATTTTTGATTTTCTTATAAATTACTGAGGTTAAATGTCAAGCATTACAATTTCATATGTTGTATTTTTCAGAAGAACCGTATTAATATATAACTTGTCGGTCTATTAACTGTTTATGTGAATTAAACTAATATTTAAAAATTATACTTGATTTTGGACCTTTCTGCCCCCGCCTTTATTTTTGGCTTTATCCAACTTTCTTGGGCAAAGACGTTGACCATATATGATCTAAACTATTGAAATGTATGTTACCCTGCTGATCAAAGCAGCGAGAAACTTAAATGTGAGGACATGCTGTAAGCAAAGGCTATGTCTGTTCTCAAGCAAGGAATGTGCAGATGTGATATGATGTAGGTAAACCATTTTCTGAGCAGGTAGGAGAGATGAAGCTGAAAATAATTATTCGTGAAAAAAGAGCTCTATGAGTAGTAGTGTAAGGTTTGCAAATTAGGGGTATGCTTGGGAAATATATTTTCACGGAGTATTAGCTAGGCCTTACAAATTCTTGCTGGTGAAATAGTAGAATGTGGAATTACATATGGGTCCATTAGCATGGGCAAGAGGACAACAGTAAGTGTTTAGGTGGGCATGTGACAATAAATAATCTAGCAGTTTAGCCTAGAAGATTAAGGCTGTAAGTATTATCTTGTAGTTCTGGGCTTGATTCCTCCAGTTTCCATTTGCATACTGAGTGAGTTTGAGGAAGTAATTTATCCAGGCTGTATTCATGGATCACCCAAGAAAAGGCAGTTGTTCTCAGTGACTTTACCTAATTAAGATGAAAATGAATCACTAAGATAGATTTGATTGGCATTTAGTCTTCTCTTGCAGACACTGGCTGTACATTCACATGTCTGACTATGTGCTCATAAACATAGACAAACAACTTCTTAAGATGGACAGACTCTCAGATGTAGCTCTTCCTAAAAAAATGTGCAATTACTTAAATAGATACTTAAAATAGGAACCTACTGAAACAGATTAAATAACTGACTCCCATTAGTAAGATTTGTTACTCATCTTATGTATTCAATAAGACGATGAGGTTGGGTGTTCATTTAAATAGCTTATTACACATAAACACATCAGGATGGATGACTGCAACATTTAAACAAACTAACTGACTGACTACTACACACATGCATTCTTTCACTCTGGCTGCTCACTCAAAATGGCACTCTTGCTTGCACATGCTCAGTACTGATATGCACGTGTTCACTGACTGGAATGGATCTTAAAGCTACAATACACATTCTGATCTACATCCTCCCTCTTTGACTATTCTTTTGGGAACAAGTCTGTAATTAATTTTCATATATCATCTCCTCTTGGATTCCACATGTGATATTCCCTGCTCATTATATACAAATTATTTTATTATTTTGTCAAGTCTAACCTACAGTTTTATTGCACTAAGCAAATGAGGTGGCAAATCCGATTGGTCATGGAATAAATTGGAAAGTGACTGCACAAAGCCGATACTTATTGTTTATGAACATTATACCATTGGATTATTATGATGGATGTTTCATAAAGGTTCTTGCTGTTTTTTTCAATTTTGCTTATTGCTTTCTTTTGGCAGAAAAAGTATGCATTCAGTTACTGAATGAACACTTCTGAAGGCTATCACATGAACTTTTATTGCTGTTGTATGTTTGCAATACAAGAACAGCAGAGGTCCAGAGCTTTGTCCCTACCTTTGGTTGTGTTTTGTTTGGAATCTTTGTGCTTTTCATGTATCTGACTGTCATCATGAGTTTTCGACATGGTGTCTTCATCTTCCTAAAACTTGCTGGTTGACTAGTTACTGTAAAATGTTTATATAAACTGCATTAACCCTTTGTTTTTGGGATCAAGATCTTGCCTGAAAAAAATCTGCTCTATTATTGTTGCAAGAGGGTCATGCACTTACTTTGCATTCCTGAAATGATTAAGTATTAGTGATAATGGGACAAAATGGCATGACAGTTATAGTAGTATATAAGATACAGCCCTTTGTATCCCAACCCTTTCACAGGAGTTAAGATTTACAACCAAATTATAGTTTTTCTGTGGAGGAGATGGTGGAGAGTACATCTGGCAGTCTGGTCTCTATAGATTATAATATCAATGAAGGTTAATTATGCAATAAAAATAAATAAATAGGCCTTGCAAAGTTTGTGTAATAAATAACAGGTAAAATAGAAGTGGACACATATTTGGATCCTCCTGATCCTCTATAGATGATTGAAGTGATATTCTTCAAGCATCAGTAGCTAAAAGAAAAAAAAAATCAGAGAAACATAAACTTGATCTCTATTTTCCACAGAAAACCATTGTCTGTGTGATTTCAAAGTGTGGGCAGACAATGATTCACTTACTTTAGGAGATGTTTCTCCATCTTCAAATTGGTCCAAGTTTGGAGGGGGTATGGAGGGCTTCCCCCTTAAAAAAGCACTTAAAGTTAATTTTTACCCTTCTGTGTTTTGGACATTATTTATTGCCATATCCAGTCCTTAGGACTGTGAAAAAAAAGCATTTTTTAGTAGAAATAAAATATTCACATTTTGATATTATGTGTTAACAAACACAGTATACTAACCTCGAAAGAGGGCATAGCAAAATTAATTTAAAATGGGTGGCAAAAGCCAAACACACTCTGGCTAGGCTTATAAATGCCCTAGGGCAGATAGCCTAGTATGAACCTATGAACCTATGAACAATTCATCCAGATTAATTTTATTTCTAAGTGGTAGGGACCTTCCAACAAAATCTTTTTAAAACAGAACTTTTTGTAAATGAATATTCAGACTAAATTCTTTAGAATATTAATATAACAATTTCTGGTTCTTATACATGCCAACACATACACAACATTTCCCTAGCTGTTTCTTGGAACATCTAACAACCTAATAGTTTGCTGCTATCCTTTCACCATGTCCACTACTTTGCCCAGCAACCATTTCAACATATGGTATATTACATAAACAATTGTGCTAAATGTGCGCTAAAATCAGATAGAAAACTATTTTCTTTAAAAGAAGAAATGCCTTATAAATATATAATTTATATTCATAGCAATATTAAACAATGCAATAATAATATTTAAGAAATGTTCCCATAAGAATGCTAAAATGAAGAAATACTGTCCTTGTTCTGTGCATTGAATTAAAGCCTACAATCCTGTTATCATCAATATTCTTCATACAGACCTCTTAGCTGCCCAGAATTTTGCAAAATGGCCAGGTTTTTGCCTCATATTTTAGTCTGTTCCTCATAAAATGTGTGGTTTTCTAGCTAATTACTGAGCACTGAAGGTAATAAATATTAGCAGACATTTAAGTTTCAGACCCTCCCATAGGCTTTGGAAAATGAGTAGTAATAAAGAACCTCTTGTTCTAGCAACTTTATAAGTTTATAAGAGCAGTAGTTAAAATCTATTTGGATTTTGGGTCTTTCTGTCCCCATTATGTTTGGCTTTGTCCAGATTTACGAGCCCTAATGAATTACAGGGTGAAAGCGTTTAGTTTACAGCGTATTTTATTTACAGTGAATTTGATGCTTCATTAAATCGGGTGTTGTACTTTCACTGTGGAGTGGCATTTTGTTTTTTTTTATTTTTATTTTAAACTTGGAAAATTGACAGAATAACAAGTTTTGCATTAGCATGAATTTTCTGAAGGGTATGAAGTTGAAACTCAAACCTCTGTCATTCTTTTCTGACTTCATCCTCAATAATTTAACAATGATTTGCCAGAAAACCATAATTTTATGAGAAACATACCAAAAATATAAGGCAAAAATCTGGACATTCTGTGAAAATCTGTACAGTTGAGAGGTATAGATCAGATCAGTGCTATATCAGTATCGTTGTCAGTTTATATTCTTATAGGAATATTCAGTATCCTCATCTACTCATCTCTTATCACACTGTCGCCAACTAGCACAATTAACAACATTTTCCTTTTTGTCCACTTGGCTACCACCTATCTGTTATACTATTATTAGCAATATGTTTTCAATAAATGAAGATGGAATTAAGAAAAAGTTTAAGTCGTTATTTTACTCTTGTCTCAAAGTTGTGAGTGCCCTAAAATTTCAGACTTCTGTACAAAAAATGAAGAATGGGTGAGTCAGTCTCTGTTTGTAGAGAATGCACTTTGGTGCCATAATTAACCAGCCAGTACCATTTGTATAACACACACACATGCTTAGTTATTTCCACATACTGTCTGTCACACATGCTCACTCGTTCCTACAGCATGATAGCAGCGTTGCATACCTACATGCATACCTACAGTACGTACAAATATTTCAAACACAGGCATTAATGCCCTTCTAGACTGCCAATATACAAAACCAGTTGTTCCCATAATAAATGTCCAGGCTGTTCTTAGAATATGTAAACTTGTGGTTGCTCGAATGTAATTTGGTAGTATGTTACATGCATGAGATGCTCTCTCAGAGAACCTATTAGTACATGTTTCATTCCTATAGAATCTTTACACAGGTTGTCTGATGATTCCCTAATGCTTTCTGATAAACCCAAACATTCCCAGAGGTAGTTGTCTCTAAATGCCCTATATACCGGAATAATATCTCCTCTTAGATATATATATATATATATATATATATATATATATATATATATATATATATATATATATGAGACACTGTACAAGTTCAGATATTTTAGTCTTTCATAATAACTTACATTTTCATATTCATGGATGCCCTTAGTGTATTTCCACTGTACTATTTCCAGTTTATTCAAGCTTGCTTTCTTATGGGGTTTGTATATTATTATTCCATACTTAAGTTTGGGTCTAATGTAACTAACAAACAATGACTTCATCATTTCTCATTTCCTATACTTTATAAATCTTTTTATATACCCTATAGTTCTATAACCATCTTGAACCAATTGGTTTATATGGTTAGAAAAACGCAAAGCTGGATCTACACATATACCCAAGTGTTAGAGTAGAATACTCAAACATGTCAGTTCCAGAAAAGTGATGGCATGCAAATGTTTTCTATCTCACATGTTCAGAAATAGGGGTGCCCTAGGGGCACACAGTAGTAGCATAATGGTTAGCAATAAGGCCTCACAACCTGATTCTGTGGGTCAGCTCATGCAAAGTCTGGGTGCCCCCCATTTCCTTGTGGGTTTTTACAGTATACTTGGGTTTCCTTTCACATTTCATTAAATCTACCAACAGGTGAACTACTGAGCTTCTAAACTGCTTGTAGGTCTGAGTGCAGTGCGTATTTATTTCTATCCTGTGATGGACTGACATCTCAACAAAGACTAATTTCTCTGCTTTATCCTTGTTGAGTACAAGGACAGTTTTTTTGCTTCCCTAAGACCATAAATATGATAACGAGGATGATGGAAAACAGACCTCCCAACCATACCGAATTACTCGGTATTTACCGAGTTTTGGGGTCCAAATGAAGGGGTGCCACGATTCCCGATTGGTACCCTTTCATTTCCGATTTTTTTGGTTCAATTTTTTTATTTTTTTAAAAATCTCGCTGTCGGCGCTGACGTCATCACGTGCGCGATGACGTCAGGGCTACCAGCCAGTCAGAATTGAGCTCAAGGAGCTCACATCATTATTTCCGGCTGGCTGCGAGCGGGAATACAGCAGCAGCAACAATAATGGTAGCCATATCTGCCTAGTCCCATATCAATTCAAGTCTCAGCCTTCAGGTAAGAAACAGGTCCCTGCTATTACTGTAATTGGTAGCTACACAGGTATTCCAGCCACATGGCTTCTAAAGTTCTAAACGCCCACTGGCTGTAAGTTTGTAAGCCATTCTTGATGTATTCCAATAAAACCACACTTCACTTGCTGCAAACAAGGCTTACTTCATCCTTTATTAACTCTTCAATACAGCTAAACTAACCATTCTGTAAAACTAACAATAATAAGAACAACAATAATAGCACTGGTGCCCATTACCTGTCTGCAAAATATCCCAAACAAGAGCCTGAACAACGGACAAAAAGGTCATACTTAGCAAAGAAAGGGAACACCAAATTAAAAAGCCATGTAGCAGGAACACCTCGTCACCTACATGTAATTAAGAGGTCGTTGTCTGCATATATCCAATGGGCCTCCTGTAGGTATGACACTATGCAAACATGGTTTGACTGGGTCTAGTTGTGTGTGTGCGTGTGTGTGTGGGGGGGACCTTTCTCTGTTAATGTGCTAAAAGAGGACGCGAGTGTTTCTCTGTTCTAGACGGAAGAAGAGTGCGAGAGTGTTCTACAAAGTGTTTAGTTTTGCAAGTGTGTGTGTTGGGGGGGGGGGCAGCTTTGGGGCCTGGAACTGATAGATAGGTATTAAGGTCACTTTCAACGTTTTTGCTCATGAATCAAGACTGTAGCTCTCAGCTATCCATGATTATCAGGGTAGTCACTGACTTTGGCTCAGCATTTTGCTCTGTCCTTTCTAAAACTGTCGACTTGCGGAGAAAATGTGCTGGGTTGCGCTTAATGAATACCGGCAATAATTACAGTTCTAGGCTTCTTTTACTTCAGAAAAATGCACGGTAATGCAGATTATCTTATTCTGTAAATGTCTCAAGCTAACAGTAATGATATTTAAAAACATGCCCTAATTATCCCCCGTTATTTCTGTTTTTTGTCTCTGATAAGAGGTTGGGAGCTATTTCATGGACAAAACCAAATTATTGCTGGGGGGGGGGGGCAACACCGGGAACACTTTTTAATCTTACACTAACTCGCTTGCAAGAAGTTTATAGACCAGAAGGTTTTACGATAGTAACAAATTCTAGTGTCTGTCATTTTTGACTGACCAGATCCTAAAACAATTAACAGAAAATCATTTTAAGTAGGCACCTGGGCAACTATAGACAGCAAAATCAAGGATATTTTGCAAAATCAGGAATAACTATATAGGGAGATGTAAAAATCATATTGGTATGCGAGCTTGATAAGATGAATGCGATGATAAGTGTTTCTCAAGTTTGGGATCATTGTCAGTGTTTTAGTTTGTATGTGTGGTTCAGGTGTGTATGTGCCTGTCTGCGTGTGTGTGTGTGTGAGGGAGGATTACTGAACTCTCATGGTGTCTAGTAGATTCTGAAGCCCCTAGCACAAAAATGATCTCATCTATGCAATGAGATATCAGTAAATAATCTGCTGTCTTGCCAGATCCCCGAACGCAAACGACTATACAAAGTGACAGTAATGAAGTGACAAAGGTCAGAAATTTTCATTCAGATTTTTGCCCCTATTCCACCTCATTTTAACAAAATGTATGCCCCTCCAAATGTTGCCTCTTGCAACTGAAGAAACTGTGTCGTTCACTCCTATATATATATATATATATATATATATATATATATATATATATATATATATATACACACACACACACACACACACACATACCCACACACACATTTTTTTTCAGACGACTACTACTAGCTAGCTTTTTTTAATTACATAATTCTGAACTTACTATTGTCTAGTTTCATAGTCATTAGTGTTGACTGTTAATCATCTAAGCAATTTACTGAGAACTTGCGATGCAATGAAAATATTTTTTAGTTAAGTATTTTAAGTGTAGTTTTTTTTTTTCTAGATTATATTTAGAATTTTTCACCTCCTTCACAAAAATAGACAGACTCATAACATTGTTAACATAAAGTGCTAAGATAAGGGAGTTTGTTGATATTTTATTAGGGGGTAAGATTTGTATGGCTTGCATCTTGTTACTATTAAAAATTATTCTTGGTCCAGTTAGGATTGACAAATTAGACAAAGCTGTGTAATGTTATGTTTGTTGTATTGTGTGCTAAGGCATTTTTATAGTGTCTAATTATTTAGTGACCCTACAGATGGACTGACACAGAAGCATTTTTTCAGCCATGAAACATCACTTTAAGTGCAACCCTTGTTGAATGATAAACTAAGCAGTTTTTTTTTTCCTTTATGCCATCATGCTTGGCCACAATTCACTCCCTTCCACCTCAGGGGCCAATTTGTAAACTAGGTAATCTTTATCCATCACTGGTCAAATGCATTTTCTTTGGATGTGGTGTGTGGGTTTCAATGGCAGATAAGTTTTAATGCCAATTCTATTTACATTGTGAGACATTATTGCTTTGTTTTAGCAGCTTTGTTTAGCAGATGTCTTAGTGTTTGTGCATTGTGCTATAAAATGTAAAAAAATAAAGTCCAAATAATCATTGTAGAGTAAAGCAGTATATGCACACATTAGTATTTATGGTAAATAGGGCAAAATAGACAGGTAATGGGGCACAGGAATGGCTACAGTTCTTCAGTTTGCGATTGAAAGTTGGTATCCCACAATTCCACCGGAGTGGGCGGAGTTACATAATTACATATGCAAATTTGATGTTAATCAGCGTACAGATTTGTACTTATTTTTCATGGGCCTTGCCCAGATTTTTGATGTTTCCAGGTTGAGAGGTATGATACCATAGCTATAGGTAACAACACATTCTACTCCATTTGGCAATTGGTAGGTTGATTGATTTACCTTGTGGGTGTGCCAAACTTGCGGATGGTGCTGGAGGGCTGCCTATGTTGGATGCACATAGCACACTCCCTATACATGGTTGAGCACAGGTGGTATCATGTTTGACACCCCTTTTACTGTATGTGCGAGTCGGAGAGAGGTATCATTCCCTGGGACCCTACTGTGTCAGTGCATGTGCTATGAATTGCCTCTTTGCCAAAGCCAGGGCATACTGGGCACGCCTCCTTTTGCCTACCGGGGCAGGCTCAGGTTCCTCCTCCTCCGGGTCACTTTGTGCCTGTGCAGGCCTTGTCATTGGTGGGGGGGGTGTGGCCCTGTCCCATGCTGTTCCTGCTGCAGCTGTTTGCACAGGATCATATTGTGTAGCATCGCACATACCATAACAATTTGGGTACATGTAGCTGGTGAATACTGCAAGGCTCCACTGGATGTGTCCAGAAACTGGAACTGTGACCTGAGCATTCCAAACACACTCTCTATTATATATCTGGCCTGTGCGTGTGCCTCATTATGGCATTGCTGTTCATGTGTGTGTGCATTTCTGATGGGTGTCATCAGCCACGGCTCCAGTGTGTACCCAGCATCTCCCACTAGGTGACCGTAGGGGATGTCCCCATTGGCAAATCTCTGGTACAGCTGCATCAGAGGCCATATGTGGGAATTGTCATAGCTTCCAGGGCAGCCAGCACACACATTCATTATAATGTCCTAGGCATCACATACGACCTGGCAGCTGATGGAGGGGATGCCTTGTGGTTGATGTAGGCCCTACCCTGCTCACCGGGTGGTGCTTTAATGCATATGTGCATGCAGTCTATAGCACCCACTACCCCAGGGTATTCTGCTGTTTTGTGGAAGAGACATATATTGCTGGTCAGCACCTCATGGATGTTGAGGAAGTATACATGCTCACTGGCATGTGCTGACATGGCATCCAGGAACTGGTGGAATACTCTGGATGCTGATGCCTGTGAGATCCCCATGATATCCCCAGTTGTACTTTGGGAGGTACCTGTGGCTAGTATACCTAGGCCTACACATACCTTGGTATCCACTGGGATGGGTTCCCCTCGTTCGGTTTGGTGTGTCAGGTGTGGCCAGCACAGCTCAACTACTTGTTGTAGGAGGTCTCTTTCCACCCTATAGAGCTCCAATATCTCCAGCTAATGTAGCCCCTGGTAGGTTAACTTGGGTCTGTACACGCTTCTCTGTCTTCTCACTGTGGGTTGTTTGGCAGCATGCACATCCTCACCACCCTCATCCTCTTGCACATGTTGTTCTGTGTTGCCTTCTGCAGCCCTTCTCATTTTGTAGATTTGTTTGTTAAAATTTCCCCACTTGTATACACTGGTGGTGTAGAGTGTGGGAAAAAAACAGTGGTGAAGGTGTTTGCTTAGTTTATAGAAGTGTTCTGGGCTGGGCTGCTGCCTGTGTAATTGGCTGATTCTGATACATTTCACCTGCCAGATATGCTAGTTCTCCTTGGTTACCTTCCTACTGCTGATTTCCCTTACCATTGCCCTTCTGTTTGGCTACAGGGATGCGCCGCACAAACAGAGTACTCAGATGTGCACACTGCTGCTGTTTACTGGTTTAACTTCTTTTTTCTTCCTCTAAATCTTTGTGTGCAGCACGCACACTCACTTACACTTTGTAAAGAGGGCTGGGCAGGTTTAGACACACCCCCTAGCTTTGCTGTGCTAAGCTGGGAGCATACCTGAGCCACAGGGCTCCAATACGCTTACAGTATGCCTGACACACCCACCCATGATGTCACCCACCTCCTAGTCTTGCACTCAGCTATTTATACTCTTACACTGTTGCAACCTGCCTCACATGCTGGGGAAAACCAGGATTCACTATCCTTCCCCTCATTTGCATAGGATTGCCTGCTAATGCATAGTTACATGTGTCACACTGTGCCTCCCCCATTAGCAACTACTATTCACTGGCCTGATTCTCTTTTGCCTGCCATTGACTTGCATGGCAGAATAATGAGTTTAGTTAGACTGCTTTTTTTAGGTTTATTTTCTTATTTCCCTACCGATCCTGTTTGCGTGCTGCTGTCTTATGCTTCAGCAGCCGTGATCGGTGGACATATAATAAAAGTTATATTTTGTATATTTTGCATTGTTTGCAATGCCAATGGCCTTATACTTGGCCATTAGCATGCTTCCTCAATGATATGCAGCCGTTATTTGGAGCTGTCATGTCCCCGTTTTGGATTTTGCAGAACTGTACTCAGTTACTAACCAAGTACATTTCTGCATATTACTTTAGTCCTGCACGCCCTGCTTCCTGCTTCCTGGATAGCAGATTTACCTCATTTGCATGGTTTTCACCTGCAAATAGGGTAATTTGCATACGGGGGCTGGGAACGTGCAGCACATCAAATGAGCACTTACATGGATCGCTCGGCTGCCATATTGCCAACATTACCCCTTACACTGATCATGCATGCCATGCAAGCTTTTGGGAATCCAGAGGATGATTTCCCTATGTTTACTCAAGTTACAAAATAACTCTTTATATATCTCCAAATTTTGAATACTGAAAGGTGGAAATCAAAATACAAAAAAAATAAATAAATAAATAACTTAAAACAAACACACACATTTTTATTTTTCTATGGGGAGGGGGGCAAATCCCCTGCACTCTGGCTCCCAACTTATGTATTCCAACTGCATGATTCCTCTACAGTGGTACAGTGGAAAAAAGGGAAAGGAACCACAGCAAAGTGTCCGTGATATTGAAAACTCACATATGCCTCAATAGTGAAAAAATGGAGAAAAGGGGGTTAATGACAATAGCAAGTTATAGTTATTACCCCTTAAACATGCTGCATTCCTGTCCTGCACAGTACTTTATAAGCCTGTGAAAATCTATCAGATATGTCCTCCTTCAACACATGTGCAGACATTGTAATATATATAAATACATTTTTTCAGACCTCAGTTTGTACATCCCCCACTTAATTATTCTATAGATTTAAATGTTTATGCAGATTGTTCTTCTATGAATTTGATATATTTATAGCTTTTGTATTGTTTGTGGGGCCTATTATATTGGTAAAACCGATAGAACTTTTAGAGAGCATGTACAAGAGCACATTAGGGATGTTAAAAATGGAGTAGAAATGAACACTATAGCTAAACACTTTCTTATTAGTGGCCAAGATTATAATTTTAGATTTTTTGTGTTAGAATTGATTGATGTAAATGACAGAGGTGGTAACATAAGAATTAGAATGGAGGCATGCGAACAGAAATGGATATTGTATTTTCAAGCTGATAAACTACCTGGTATTAATGAGGTCATATCCTTGAAGCCCTTTCTCTATAATAGGCCCTTTAAGCTCTGACATGTTTCATCTGATCTCATAATTATTTATTGGATTTCATTGGATGCTGACCAGTTAAATGTGAGTGGGTTTATTTCTTAGTTGTCTGATGAAGAGTTTTTTTATACCTTGAAAGTGCTTACCTATTTTAATTTGATTTTAATTAAAAGCCATTTTTCACCTAGCTGGCACCCAGCTTTGTGTTCTTTTTTTTGAGTCTATTACTTTTTACTTTAGCTGGGAGCCATTATTCTGTTGCAATTTATCTCTTCCGCTCCATGTATATAATGCAGGAAACTAATTGAAAACGTTTACCATAATTTGTTTTCTTTTCTGTAACTGTGCCTGTACCCATGGCATTAATGAAGTTGTGTGAATTTAATAAAGGTGCTTAAAAATGCCATTATCTTCACTGCAGTTCAAAATCAAAATTAGTAATGTGGCTCTCTCTGACATATGTATACAGGCATCTTTTGTACTCTGTTTTGTGTCTCATACTCCCTTTACAGTCTATAATTTTTCAGCCATGTTGTGATTCTGAAAACTACACAAAAATACCTTGAATGGGTGCAAAATCTACTGCTTCCATTGCACCTATTCCTGCTAACTTCATTAGTCTCAACCTTTTGCTCCTTTCTCCTCAGTCTAGAACACCTATCTTCTTCTGCTGTACCCAGTGGCTGTTTCTTCCCACTCAGGACCTCACCTCTCTCAGATCATGTAAGCAACTTATTTTATAGAACCTGATAGTCTTTTGCATTCCTGATCTGAACTGCTGTCCATTCTGCCATACCATATGTGATGCCTGAGCACTGGCCCAGCAATCAAGGAGCCTCTATCCTCACCACTAACATCAGTGAATTTCATAGATTCATAGATTAGTACTAGGCTAACTGCCCTTGTGGTCCATTTTCAGCCTAGCCAATTACCCCATGTGAGATCAAACCCTGCACCTTGTGTTTGTAAGGTAAATACCTTAACCATTATGCTAACATCCCACCCCTAAATGAAATTTATTATCAGCTCATAGCTTAACCCTGTGTGCTAACCTTGATCCTAGGATTCCTGAGGGGCATCCATATAGGGAAAGGATAATAAATACACACACAGTAAAGTACAATTTCCCCTAAGAGCACACAGAGATCACAGACAGTCTGGGGCTGGTTTCTCCGTTTCTCTCCAGGTCCCCAATAAGACTCCCACTGGCACAGCTATAAGGTCCAGATCTCAGCCTAGTGGGCAAGCTAAAACCTCCAGCACCCTCTCTGTCCAACCAGTGCTTCAGGTCCCTGACCATGTAGCTGACACACACACACACACACACACACACACACACACACACACACACACACACACACACACACACACACACACACACACACACACTTTGAGATAAGAGTTTATACAACCACATAGACAATCCTGGGGAAGGCTGGCACAGGTTCTCCAGCTGTGCCCCTTTGACCCAGACTATACAGTAGAAATCAATGCCACCACCCAACTAATATTTATCAGCTACTCAAAGGTCCTTATGAAAGGGTGTCCAATTATACTGTGCAATATTATTATCCAATTGGTGAGTGCGACTAAAGAGTCAAGACTTATTTGGCGTGACTTGGTACAGTATCACTATATGCATGCAATCTAGTCTTAGAGCTTAAATTATCTCTACACAAAACAGCCACAGTTGAAAGGTTAAAAATATTTAATAATAAATAAAAACACAAGACAATACTTCTTACTACACAGTGCTAGTCAAGAGTTCAGAGATCACAGAGAAATACTTAAAATAATGCAGTAGTAAAGTTCTGACATCACAGAAAAACAAACTAGTCTAATCTTCCTGTTTCCTAGCTATATCTAAGAGTAAACACAGTTCTAAAATAAACTTACATACATACATACACAGGCAATGATGGTGATGTTGGATGTTCTCAAGACAAATGATCTAATGCTCTCCTTCCTTCTGTCCTTAAATTGATAACACAATACCACTGACTCATTTTAGATTATATCAATTATTTCTGGTTCCCAGGCTAACAGACTCTCAGAGGTTAATGGCCCTTTTGCTTTTGCAGCTGGTCAGGAAGCCAATAAATTATACATGCAAATTCTGGTCATTAACTCTGGCCTCAAAACAATAGGCAGAATGCCTTTATCTAGACATCTCAGCTCCTAGTTTTGACATCAAAGAATTGACTTATCAGCTTTGTTACAGTAGAGTGCACCGTTGTTACATTTTTGCAGTTCCACATCTAACAGCATTTTCTTTCATTTAAGAGAGCAAGCCTGCGGCTTATATTAATATTTACAAATGAAAGAATTATCTACAAAATTCTATCTGGCTAGGCTGGCAGCCTTCACCTATCTTCACACATCTCCCCCGGAGACCTCAAGCTAGTTTTTCAAGTGACCTTTGAGAAATGTTGCTTGAGAGGGTTAGGTCTATCTGAGTATACCTTACCCCATTCCCTGTCTTGAGAGCCCATCTACATTGGCATTCCTAATCCAACTGTGGTGCTTCACTGACATATCATATGCTTGCAACCCTAGGCTCCATCTTTGCAACTTGGCATTTTGCTGGCTGGCTTAGTTTAACCATGTTAGGGGATTGTGATTTGTCACTACAGTGAATTTTCTTCCATACAAATAAAGCTGAACTTTCTGCAGTGCCCACACTACGGCTAGGCATTCCTTTTCTACAGCTGCATAGCATTCCTCCTTGGGTTGGAGCCTATGACTGACATAAACCACTGGGTGTGGTCCTCCCTCTGAAGAAATCTGAATAAGTACAGCCCCCACCCCATGGTTCAAAGCATCCACCTGCACACCAAATTCTATGCTATAATCTGGACTGGCTAACACATGGGGTCCTCTCAAAGCTTTCTTAAGCTCCTGGAATGCCTGGTCACATGCTGGGGTCCACACTACCTTATCTGACCTGTTCTTCCTTGTCAGGCCTGTGAGGGGAGCAGCTATGGTACTATAACTTGGGACAAATTTGCTGTAGTACCCTGCTGTCCCTAAGAATGCCCTCACCTGCTTTTTGGTCACAGGTGCAGGCTATGCCTGAATGGCTTCCACTTTGACAGGTTCTGGCCTGATCTTACCACTCCCAACTCTATGTCCCAGGTAGGAGACCTCTGCCATACCCATCTTACATTTGCTTGGCTTAATGATCAACCCTGCCCTCTGGAGTCTGCCCAGCACCTCCCTGACATGTTGAAGGCGCTCTTGCCAGGAATGGCTGTAGATGACAATATCATCTAGGTAAGCAAGGGCAAACACTCCTGGTCCTACTAGGATATGATCTTCCAGCTTCTGGAAAGATGCGGGAGCATTTTCCATCCCAAAGAGCATATTTGTGAACTCATAGCAGCCAAAAGGAGTCACAAAGTCTGACTTCTCTCTAGCACTGGGAGTCAAGGGCATCTGCCAGTAACCCTTGGTAAGATCAATGCTGGTAAGATACTTAGCTCCATCCAGCTGCTCTAGGGCCTCATCTGTCCTAGGCATGGGGTAAGCATCAGACTCTGTGTGACTATTTAATTTCCTGTAGTCCACACAGAACCTGGTGCTGCCATCTTTCTTTGGCACCAGCACCACTGGGGAGGCCCAGGGGCTATTGGACTCTTGAATTACCCCTAGTTACTCCTCCCTCAGAGTCTGTTTGACTCTCTCAGGCACCCAATAAGGGGCCTGCCTGATAGGCCTTTGGGGGTCCTGTTATCACCTGGTGCTGCACCAGGTATGTGCACCCTGGTTTCCCAGTGAACATGTCCCCAAACTCCTGTAACATCAGTGAATTTCATAGATTCATAGATTAGTACTAGGCTAACTGCCCTTGTGGTCCATTTTCAGCCTAGCCAATTACCCCATGTGAGATCAAACCCTGCACCTTGTGTTTGTAAGGTAAATACCTTAACCATTATGCTAACATCCCACCCCTAAATGAAATTTATTATCAGCTCATAGCTTAACCCTGTGTGCTAACCTTGATCCTAGGATTCCTGAGGGGCATCCATATAGGGAAAGGATAATAAATACACACACAGTAAAGTACAATTTCCCCTAAGAGCACACAGAGATCACAGACAGTCTGGGGCTGGTTTCTCCGTTTCTCTCCAGGTCCCCAATAAGACTCCCACTAGCACAGCTATAAGGTCCAGATCTCAGCCTAGTGGGCAAGCTAAAATCTCCAGCACCCTCTCTGTCCAACCAGTGCTTCAGGTCCCTGACCATGTAGCTGACACACACACACACACACACACACACACACACACACACACACACACACACACACACACACACACACACACACACACACACACTTTGAGATAAGAGTTTATACAACCACATAGACAATCCTGGGGAAGGCTGGCACAGGTTCTCCAGCTGTGCCCCTTTGACCCAGACTATACAGTAGAAATCAGTGCCACCACCCAACTAATATTTATCAGCTACTCAAAGGCCCTTATGAAAGGGTGTCCAATTATACTGTGCAATATTATTATCCAAATGGTGAGTGCGACTGAAGAGTCAAGACTTATTTGGAGTGACTTGGTACAGTATCACTATATACATGCAATCTAGTCTTAGAGCTTAAATTATCTTTACACAAAACAGCCACAGTTGAAAGGTTAAAAATATTTAATAATAAATAAAAACACAAGACAATACTTCTTACTACACAGTGCTAGTCAAGAGTTCAGAGATCACAGAGAAATACTTAAAATAATACAGTAGTAAAGTTCTGACATCACAGAAAAACAAACTAGTCTAATCTTCCTGTTTCCTAGCTATATCTAAGAGTAAACACAGTTCTAAAATAAACTTACATACATACATACACAGGCAATGATGGTGATGTTGGATGTTCTCAAGACAAATGATCTAATACTCTCCTTCCTTCTGTCCTTAAATTGATAACACAATACCACTGACTCATTTTAGATTATATCAATTATTTCTGGTTCCCAGGCTAACAGACTCTCAGAGGTTAATGGCCCTTTTGCTTTTGCAGCTGGTCAGGAAGCCAATAAATTATACATGCAAATTCTGGTCATTAACTCTGGCCTCAAAACAATAGGCAGAATGCCTTTATCTAGACATCTCAGCTCCTAGTTTTGACATCAAAGAATTGACTTATCAGCTTTGTTACAGTAGAGTGCACTGTTGTTACATTTTTGCAGTTCCACATCTAACAGCATTTTCTTTCATTTAAGAGAACAAGCCTGCGGCTTATATTAATATTTACAAATGAAAGAATGATCTACAAAATTCTATCTGGCTAGGCTGGCAGCCTTCACCTATCTTCACACATCTCCCCCGGAGACCTCAAGCTAGTTTTTCAAGTGACCTTTGAGAAATGTTGCTTGAGAGGGTTAGGTCTATCTGAGTATACCTTACCCCATTCCCTGTCTTGAGAGCCCATCTACATTGGCATTCCTAATCCAACTGTGGTGCTTCACTGACATATCATATGCTTGCAACCCTAGGCTCCATCTTTGCAACTTGGCATTTTGCTGGCTGGCTTAGTTTAACCATGTTAGGGGATTGTGATTTGTCACTACAGTGAATTTTCTTCCATACAGATAAAGCTGAACTTTCTGCAGTGCCCACACTACAGCTAGGCATTCCTTTTCTACAGCTGCATAGCATTCCTCCTTGGGTTGGAGCCTATGACTGACATAAACCACTGGGTGTGGTCCTCCCTCTGAAGAAATCTGAATAAGTACAGCCCCCACCCCATGGTTCAAAGCATCCACCTGCACAACAAATTATATGCTATAATCTGGACTGGCTAACACATGGGGTCCTCTCAAAGCTTTCTTAAGCTCCTGGAATGCCTGGTCACATGCTGGGGTCCACACTACCTTATCTGACCTGTTCTTCCTTGTCAGGCCTGTGAGGGGAGCAGCTATGGTACTATAACTTGGGACAAATTTGCTGTAGTACCCTGCTGTCCCTAAGAATGCCCTCACCTGCTTTTTGGTCACAGGTGCAGGCTATGCCTGAATGGCTTCCACTTTGACAGGTTCTGGCCTGATCTTACCACTCCCAACTCTATGTCCCAGGTAGGAGACCTCTGCCATACCCACCTTACATTTGCTTGGCTTAATGGTCAACCCTGCCCTCTGGAGTCTGCCCAGCACCTCCCTGACATGTTGAAGGCACTCTTGCCAGGAATGGCTGTAGATGACAATATCATCTAGGTAAGCAAGGGCAAACACTCCTGGTCCTACTAGGATATGATCTTCCAGCTTCTGGAAAGATGCGGGTGAATTTTCCATCCCAAAGAGCATATTTGTGAACTCATAGCAGCCAAAAGGAGTCACAAAGTCTGACTTCTCTCTAGCACTGGGAGTCAAGGGCATCTGCCAGTAACCCTTGGTAAGATCAATGCTGGTAAGATACTTAGCTCCACCCAGCTGCTCTAGGGCCTCATCTGTCCTAGGCATGGGGTAAGCATCAGACTCTGTGTGACTATTTAATTTCCTGTAGTCCACACAGAACCTGGTGCTGCCATCTTTCTTTGGCACCAGCACCACTGGGGAGGCCCAGGGACTATTGGACTCTTGAATTACCCCTAGTTACAACATCTCCTATATCTCCTCCCTCAGAGTCTGTTTGACTCTCTCAGGCACCCAATAAGGGGCCTGCCTGATAGGCCTTTGGGGGTCCTATTATCACCTGGTGCTGCACCAGGTATGTGCACCCTGGTTTCCCAGTGAACATGTCCCCAAACTCCTGTAACACTGCACAGATTTCTCAAACTTGGGTAGGAGATAGCTGCTGGGACATTGGGACTTCCGCTGAGGTGTCAGTCCAAACCTCGTTGAGGAAATCAGTCACCAGATCTCCCTCAGACTCCTCCTGCAATCGACTGCAAATGCTCAGCACAAGGGCCTTCCTATCATGGTAAGGTTTCATAATGTTAAAATTGTGCAATTTGTGCCCCTGCCTCCTGCCTAGCATTTTCACCATGTAGTTAACATCACCTACCTTTCTTGCCACCTTGTAGGGTCCCTCCCAAGCTGCTTGCAGCTTGTTGTGTCTGACAGGAATGAGAACCATTACCTGCTGCCCCACAGCATACTCTCTAGCTTAAGCATTCCTGTCATACCATACCTTTTTCTGTTATTGGGCTTCTATTAGGTTCTCCTGTGCCAAGCCCATGAGTTCCCCGAGTGTTGTCCAGAAGTTTAGGACATATGCCACAAGAGACTTCTTGTGAGGTTCACACTCACCTTCCTACTCATCTTGAATTAAATCTAGAGATCCCTTCTCCCTATGCCCATACAGCAACTCCAAGGGTGAAAAACCTATAGATTCCTGGGAACCTTTCTGTATGCAAGCAACAGATGGGGTAAATACGTGTCCAACTCCATCTTAAAGTGGTCTGCAAATGCCCATAGCATGGACATAATTGTAGAGTTTAACTTCTCAACAAGACCATTAGTCTGGTGATGGTAGGGACTGGTCTTCAGGTGCTTCACCCCACAAGAATTCCACAGACAAGCAAGCAGGTCTGACATGAAATTGGCACCTCTGTCAGTCAATATTTCTTTTGGGAAACCTACCCTGCTGAAAATCTCTAACAAAGAATTTGCCACTTTTTCTGTCTCAATGGAAGACAGAGCCACTGCCTCAGGGTATCGTGTAGCATAATCCACTACCACTAGGATATACTTTTTCCCTGTGGAACTTGAGGTACTAAGAGGCCCCACAATATCCATAGCTACCTTCTGAAATGGCTTCTCAATCACAGACAAAGGCATCAATGGAGCTCTCACCTTGTCTCCTACCTTGTCTACCTTTTGGCACTGCTCACAGGTCCTGCAGTACCCTGTTACATCTTTGGAAATTCCAGGCCAATAGAAGTTCTGCATAATACGTCTCTTTGTACGTTTTATGCCCATATGACCTGCAAAGGGAATATCATGGGCTTTGGCTAGAAGTGCCAGATGGTAGGCTCTAGGCAGTACCAACTGCTGTAGTCTCTCACCTTCTAGCCCTCCCTCAGGGGTCCACTCTCTGCACAGTAACCCTTTGTCCCAGTATACAGATTCACCCCTCCCTTGAGAATCAGGTCCCTCACTAGCTACATGCCTCAGGCCTTGCAATGTAGGGTCTGAGAGCTGAGCCTGTCTCAACTCTCTCTTTTTAACCCTTTCCAGCTCCCCTTCCACAGGAAGTCTGGCATCCTCTGACAGTGGTGCTTCACTGTCAGCCTGGGTACTACTACTCACCTCTATATTTGCAGTCACTCTATCCAAGGGAACATCAGTATCCACAAGCAGCTGTGGCTCACCTTCAGTCTCACTCCTACAGAGTAGCTCCCTCCCTGAAGTAACCACCTCACCAGTCCTGGCTGCAAGTATGCAGTCTTTCTGTTTTTCCACCAGGCTATCAGACCCACATGCTTGTCTCCTAGCCTGACTGCATGTAATTGCATAAGCATATGGTACTGCCTCATCCAAATCCTTCCTTATCAGGACATCTGGAGGATGGTAGTTTGGTACCATTGTTGTCTCAAGACAACCTACTATTGGCATTTTGTCTTTCCCACTTACTGGCTCTCTCACCTTTTGTTTTCCACCTTGCCTCCATGGACATCTGTATGCCATATGGTCCCACTGGTTGCATTCAAAACATTTAACCTAAGGTCCTGGATGTGTACCTGGACTAGTGGCTTCCACTGCTACTGGTAGATTATGTTGGGGCAGTCTGTACTGCCCACCATGGGTTCCTTTAGACCCATGAGCAGTACTGGGGGTCTCTTTCCTGGGCAGGGATGCCCTGCTTGTTAGGTATAGGTCTCCCTTCTTCTCCAACTCATCTGAAGTAGCACATTGTCTATCAGCTAACCAGATCTTCATGTCCTCAGGCAAAGTGCTAAGGGCTTGTTTCCTTACCAAAAGGTCTGCAAGCCCTTCAAAAGTGGTGACCTGACTTTCACTCACCCACCTATGAAAATAAGTGCTCAGTTCAGCAACATATTCACACACACTTTCATCTGCCTTGGGTCTATGCTCAGGAAACTTTTTCCTATACGTTTCAGGTGTTAGCTTAAACAATTCTAACAAACAGTTCTTGACCATAGTATAATTACAACAGCCAACATCAGGCATTTTAGACAACACAGTTACAGCTTTACCATGAAGTAAGGGGGGTCAGGACCCATACCCGCTTTGGTCAACATTATATTGTTTACATACCCTCTCAAACATATGAATGAAACTATCAACATTATCCCCCTCTTTAAACTGCAGAAGAAAGTTACTGACATTTTGTGCTTCTGGGGTCCAGTTACTCCCTTCCCCATTACCTCCATGACTCTGGTGAAGAGTATGCATCTCCTTCTCTTGCTGCCTCTATCTCTCCTTTTCCTCAGCTTCCAGATGTAGCAGTTTCTCATTTTCCTCAGTCTCTAGATGCCTCAGTCTCACAGCTGCTTCTATTTCCATACACCTTGCCTCAAACTCAAGTCTCTTGAGCTCCAGATGGATTTTTACGTCCTCTGCAGAAAGGTTGAGCTGTCTATTCTCTAAGGATGGTACATCTCCACTGCCAGTCTGATCGTCCTCCTGGTTGCTGTTTTCTGATGCAGATGTGACCAAGGTTGCAATCAGGTCTGCCTTAGTCAGGTTTCCATGTACCAGTCCGCTAGCCTGGCACACCTCAGCCAGCTGACTCCTTGTCAACTTTCTATACTCCCCTGCTAACATGCTGCCTGCTCTCCCTGACTAACTAAGCTAAGAAAAGAAAACAATTGTGATCTGAACTCTGATTATTCACTGCATGGCTGATTTAGAGTACAAAACACCTTCAGTGATCACTATACACAAGCTACAGGAATTCACTCTACCCACACCACTACAAGGCAATTAGTATTTGCCAACCAATTAATATGTGGTGTGGATATCCCACCACTGCCAAACAATTAATATGTGACGCCCGTGCACTAGCCCAGCAGTCAAGGAGCCTCAATCCTCACCACTAACACCAGTGAGGGGTGTCCATATAGGGAAATGATAATAAATACACACACAGTTAAGAGCACACAGAGATCACAGTCAGTCTGGGGCTGGTTTCTTCCTTTCTCTCCAGGTCCCCAATAAGACTCCTCACTGTCACAGCTATAGGGTCCAGATCTCAGCCTAGTGGGCAAGCTAAAACCTCCAGTACCCACTCTGTCCAAACAGTGCTTCATATCGCTGTCAAAGTATCTGACACACACACACACACACACACACACACACACACACACACACACAGTTTGAGATAAGAGTGTATACAATTCTTGTGATTGATGGAAGAAACGATACTAGAAATCAAGGTGAAAGAACTGAGAATCTCTCCTAAAATATGGATAAACAATCCTTGGGAAAAAAATTCTTGCTCTCATTGAGACACTAAAATTGAACTCAGACTAATTAAATGTGTAACTTTATACTTTACTGATTGAATATTATAATATTTTCTCTCATTTTTTATTATTAACTTTTGTTTTATTATTATGTTAGTGATATTTGTTCAGGTCACTTATACATAGTGTATATAAAGGCTTATAATACTTGTTTTCACTGATGATTGTAATGTTAAATATCATTATATTTGAAAAATAATAACAATTATTTGAGAAAAGAGTTTATACAACCACACAGACACTCCTGGGGAAGGCTGGCACATGTTCTTCAGCTGTGCCCCTTTTACCCAAACTATACAGTAAAAATCACTGCCACCACCCAGCTAATATTTATCAGCTACTCAAAGGCTCTTATGAAAGGGTGTCCAATTATACTGTACAATATTATTATCCAAATGGTAAGTGTGACTGAACAGTCAAGACTTATTTGGAGTGACTTGGTGCAGTATCACTATGTCCATACAATGTACTCTTAGAGCTTAAATTATCTCTACACAAAACAGCCACAGTTGAAAGGTTTAAAAATATTTATTAATAAATAATAAAAACACAAGACAATACTTCTTACTACACAGTGCAAGTCAAGAGATCAGAGATCATAGCGAAATACTTAAAATAATACAGTAGTAAAGTTCTGACATCACAGAAAAACAAACTATTCTAATCTTTCTATTTCCTAGCTATATCTAAGATAAAACACAGTTCTAAAATAAACTTACATACAGACATAGGCAATGCTGGTAATATTGGATGTTCTCAAGACAAATGCTCTAATTCTCTCCTTCTTTCTGTCCTTAAATTGATAACACAGCACCACTGATTCATTTCAAATTATATGATTTCTTTCCTGGCTCCCAGGCTAACAGACTCTCAGAGGTTAATAGTCCTTTTGATCTTGTAGCTGGTCAGGAAGCCAGAGCAATAAAGCAATAAAATAAATTATACATGTAAATTCTAGCCATTAACTCTGGCCTCAAAACAATAGGCAGAATGCCTTTATCTAGACATCTCGGCATCGAGTTTTGACATCAAATAATTGACTTAGCTTTATTACAGCAGAGTGTACTGTTGTTACATTTTTGCAGTTCCACATCTAACAGCATTTTCTTCCATTTAACAGAACAAACCTGTGACTTATATTAATATTTACAAATGACAGAATTATCTACAACATTCTATCTGGCTAGGCTGGCAGCCTTCACCTATCTTCACACATACTACATTGTTACTGCCTTCATTATTCACTTTAGCTCTAGCTGGGCCATGATTTTCACTAATAACTTGGTCCCCTGCCAGCACTTCCTCTCTAAGACATCCTTCTACTGCCATCTCATATTTTCTTATCCACTCTTCTGTACCCCAACACCATTTCCAGCCTCCTCATTTTCAATAATATGTTCTCTTTTCTTGTGGGGTTGCTTGGCATATAAAACGTAATTTGCAGCCCACCTGGAACTATTCATAGTCATTCCACAGCCCCCCCTCCAAACCATTGATTTTGGTACAGTAACCTTCCTTGCATGCAAATCTGTCTCACACAACTTCTTGAAATTTTTTTGGGAACTATCCATGGACAGATGCCTTTACCACATCACTGCTTAATTTAGTCATGCATTGCTTCCAATTTGTCAGAGACACCAAAGGACATTTCCATATACATAGCTCTTCTAGTAAAACTTCAGAGTATAATTTGCCATACAATTTAATTTGTGACACTAGAGCATAAGGCCCCTCTGTGTTCTATCTTTGTTAATCAGCCATTCTGTTAAGATAAAGTAGAGATGTTTAATAAAGAATTGACTGGGCCACCTACCTGGTGGACTGATTCTTTCGCACATGATATGGTTTATCACTCACAATCATATGACTTCCAAGATACCCTACAATTTGAATTGCAGTTCTGTTTCTTGTAACCCACAATGATCTGCTCCTCCTACTGATTTCAGGTAGATGAGTGACATCAACGAGTTATGTATAAAATGTTTTTTTCAAGGTACACTAGTTTCCACTTTACATGCTTTCATCATACCACAGCTGTTTTATTGCACTTGCTTATTTGTACTGATTCCACCATGTTTTCACATGCCTTTCATGAATTTTTAATTACCAGGATCTTGAACACTTACTTTGAAATGCTCATTTAGTTCTCTCTGTCCCTGCAACGTCTTCAACAAAGGCTTAATTAGGTATTTTGGCACCTGTTGCTGTGCTCCAGTTTGTCACCTCCCTTTCATTTTAAGGAGCAAAAAAAAATGTCTGTTCCCTTCCTCAGTCTAGTGCTCCTAATTCAAGGACCAAGCCAGCCAGATCAGTTCTTCCTAATCCATGCTCCTCGAGGAAAAAAATGTTCCGTGTCCTGTCCAATCTATGTTAGTTAACTATAAGAACAAAAAAAAATGCTCAAACTGTAGGAATCTGCAGCAAGCAGCTTGCCATAGTTCATGCCACACAGAGTGCTAAAGTGCTTCAGTTCAGAATGCAAATGCAAAAGAAAAGCTCATTAATTTTAAATTATAGCAAATTCCTCCAGTTTATGCCATACATGGAGTGCTAAAGTGCAGTGCTAAAGTGTTACTTCAGTTCAGACCGTAAACGTAAAACTTCCGGTAATGACCTGAAGCCCAGTCACGCCTCCTAGCACATTGTGCCTGGAGTGACTGCCACCCCCCCTCACCCCTACTTAGCTATGCTTCTGCTACAGTTAACCTTGGACTGCAGTTGTCAGTGTTTTTATAACTGGTTGCTTGCCAGGACTAAAACAAAAATGCTTGCCTCATTTTATTCCAACCACAGTGATTTGTGGTTTCTACTTTACTATTTAATATTCCCTGGTATTCTGCTAATTACTTTCCAAATGAATCATGGGAAGATGATAAGCAGAAAGTGTCACTGCTGTGCAAAGGATCACCAGCAGATGCTAGTTTATCTATTTAATTAGCTAGTTCTAAGTAAACATGAATCTAAATAAATACATTAGTGGCACCATCCCCTGCTACACAATTACAAGTGTAAGTACATATATAAAGTACTTCTAGTGACCAACTTTTTCTTTTAACAAAAAGGAAATAGTTATTATGTTTGATACATAAAATAAAATTGCTGGCAGTGCTATACATAACAAGTTTTTTTTTTCATGGGGCCCTCTTGGACTATGTGCCTGTCTGGCATAGACCGCCTTAGGCATAGGCCAACTAGGAGGCTGCCTAGGGCACCTCTCTAGCAGGAGCGCTTTCCCAGTAATCTGTATAGTGTAGGTAGACATAAATGGGGGCACCAGGTGGTGTGGCAGGGGGGTCACTGTGGAGCCCTTTTGTCTATGGCTGGAGTTGACCAAAGGCTGGCCCTGCTGTCTGGTCACCCATTTTGTCAGTATATAATCCACCACTTAAAACCGATGTTGATGGCCCTATGGCTTCCTTTCATTCGCCCATAAATAAGAATCTGAGGAAGAAAGAGAAGATGTTTTACTATAACCTATTGAACTCATCATTAAGACAGCCAAGAAATCAGTCTGGAATTGCTCAGATACTGCTTGCAGAGCTCCAAAACAGGTGGATCTCCTCTACAAGCCTAAAGCTGAACTCAGTAAATTCCTGAACAGGCATCCAAAAGTGGAAATTACATAATCTGTTTTGTACAGTAGAGTATACAGAGACCACTGCACTGCATCACCTTGCTACTGGTCAGTACTTCTAAGGCTTTGGACAAGGTAGACAAAAGTTATTTTCCCCTGGTATGTTGTGAATTAGATCCCTACAGCATTTGTCTCATCTGTCCAGGTTAAAGTACTCCCAACTCCTACTAAAGCCTATTGACTCAAAGAAGATGTGGTTATACTGCTGGCTTCCAAAGTGTGGTACCATATGGAATTTTGAATTTGCTGATGTTACTCTTTGGGTGGCAGGCTCAGACATGTACATGCACAAGATTACATGGCTGTGTCTCTCATCCATCTTGGAAAACTTCAGGTAGCCATTCTGGATGTTTCCTTCTTTTGGATGCAGGTCTTCTTTGTTCAGCCTTGCAGGACTTGTTCAATGTACATGCATAAATGACAGTTTAACCCCCACCCCCCAAGTCTCCCAGCTTCTTCTTCTAGGACCAAACAATCCAAGCAAAGAAAAAGCCCCATTTTTGCAGATGGTTGCGCCACCAAGTTAGGCAAACTAAGAAACCCAGTGTAAGAGTTCCAGTCCCAACAATGCAATACTGTTGTGTAGGAATGGCTTTCAGGGGATCAGTTCTGCTCGTTTATCCCACGTTGAGAGGCCATCATGATAGACCAATGTGTTCTCAATTTTGCCATCTGAAGACCTATCAAAATGGTCTTAGTATGTTCTCTGGAAATGTCAGTTAATGCCCATGGACCAAATTATCTTCAGAGAACTTTTTGGGCAGGCCGTACTCCTCAATGGAACCAATGAGTCAGTATCTGCTTTAGAATTAGTCCAAATTTATGTTCAGAAAGGCAAACAATGCTTCTTCCCTTTTTGCACCTCAGATACTTCAGTTACATTCAGTATATCAAGTTATATTTAGTGACTCTACACTGATGCTTCTCCTGTCTCAGAATATTGGGATGGTGTCAACAAACATTATGTATTCCTTCTGTCATGTTACAGTCTTGGGACTATGCAAACGAATCCTTTAATTCACTCTAGTCAGGATCCAGTTTAAAAACAAGCTGCTATCAATGCGGCATCATCATTTACTAATGTGCAATTTACATCTTGCAGGTGAAAGAACTTTGTATATTGCCCCATGTGGCTGCTGATTAACTAGTAGCTCATCAAGGTATTCCATAGTTTGTATTCCTGACATGGACAGTTCCATGAAAGCAGTCTCTTACAGCTTTCGAATGATGCAGAGCTGGGCATACTCCAGTGTTGGCCCTTTCTGCTTATAAAGATGGCTTAGGTGGCTACATTAGTATCAGCCTGAATTAGAATGCTTTACAGTGTTTTACAGACCCATCTGCATCTTTTGACATTGAAGTCACTATGATCTTCATGGTGCCTTTCACAAAGGGAGGTGCTACAGAATCACCACACTTCCATGGATCATTTCCTGTTATAAGTTCCCAAATGGCTAGTATTCACCAGCTTCAATGTAGATCACCCTTCACTGCAGCCAAATTTGTCATAGCTGCTAAAAATAGATACTGCAACACCAGACAAAAGGCCAGCACTACTCCTCCATGGATCAGTAAAATGAGAAACCATTTCAACTAGTCAGAAATATAGATAACCCTTCTGACCTTGAAATACTGGAAATGAAGGCTGTTTATCTGGAAATTTCTAAGTTTGTCTGTCAAACAGTTGATCATGAGTTGTATAAAGCAGCAATTGAGCACTTGTTTGTACCCCCTCAGATGAAAGTTGATCCAAGTCAGGCAGTGCAACAACTACCAGTACTTTATAGGTTCATGGGTTCATAGGTTCATAGGTAGGTACTAGGCTATCGGCCCAAGGACCTAAGTAAGCCATCCAAAAAAATTATTTTCCTGTGCCACTGTTGAGCAGAGCCACAAAAGTGATCCCCGAGGTGTATTTCCTATTTCCCATCCACTCATCAAGATTTTTTCTTGAAGAGTGCTAATGAGGAACTTTGCTTGACATAGATGGGTAGCTTGTTTCAGAGTATGGGAAGTCTCTGGGACAGGAATCTATCCCTCCAGCATGTCCTCTTTATTGTGGTGACAAGGTTTAGGTCCCTAGAGCATGTAGCTCGGAGGGATTAGGATTTCTTTAGGTGTAGCATGTCCAACAGCTCTGGGTTTGACATAGCTTTATATGTTAGGCAGCGATCACCTCGGAGTAGGCGATATGCTATGAAGTAAAGCTGGAGTTTTTTAAGATGGTCAGTGTAGGGCATCTGTTTGAGGCCAGTAATCCTCTTTGTGAGATACTTCTGTGGCCTTTCCAGCTGCTCCAGATGTCTTGTAAGGTACATTCCAAAAGGAGTATTGTACTCCATAATGGGTCTAATGAGGGTCGAGTAGAGGAGAACAATTACCTTTTTTTCCTGGATGAGAACACTTTTGTGATGAGGTGTGCCACGTAGAAGATCTTCCTGACTATTGTGGCGATGTGATTATCAAAGGAGAGACTACTGTCCACCTGGGTCCCAAGGTCTTTTATCATATATTCGGTGTTAAGTAGACTGCTGCCTATGTGGTAGTTCATGGGTACAGAGTTTTTAACAAAGGGGATGACAATGCACTTTTTGGAATTGAGCTTCAGGCCATGGCTCTGACACCAGACATCTGTCTCAGTAAAGCCCTTCTGTAGGATGTCCACATCATTTGGGGACTTGACTATGGCTCTTAGTTTGCAGTCATCTGTGAACTTCATTAGCCAGTGGCCTTCTGTGTTAGCCTGTACTTCAGAGAAGTAGATACCAAATAGGAGAGGTCCCAGGACTGAATCCTGTGATACTCCACTTGTCACTGGTTGGAAGTCAGATTTGGAGTCTGCAACTTTTACAGTGTGGGTTCTGTCAGTGAGCCAGTTGGCAACCCATCTTGTGATGTAGGGATTTATACCTAGTTTAGTGAGTTTAGTGAGTTTAGCTATAATTCTAGAATGGGGGGATGGTGTTGAAAGCCTTGGTGAGATCAAGATAGGCTGTTTGAACCACCTTACCCTCGTCTACGGCTTTGGTGACTGCCTCAAAGAAGTCAATCACAGATTTACTCTCCTCCTGTGGAAAATGATTTATTGGCAGGCTACCTAACATACTCTAGACATCCTCTTGATGTAAAAATTTGGGAGCACTGTTTGGGTGCAGGACATTCTGGGTATTGACTTTGTTTCAACATTAGAGAATACAATTCTTACTTTCTTATACACAAAACGAATTAGGGCCTTAAAATTATTTTTAAACAATCAGTAACTATCGCAATTTGTTTGGATACAGGATTGCAGAGTACATCTGTGCTCTGCATATCAGTGCACCATGGAGTATCCAGCAAATCTATCCAGTCTTTTTTTACAGGAGTATCTAGAGGATATGGAACTTTACTAATGTTAATTTGTTGAGTAAATTACTGTAACTTCCATATACAACTGACTCCTTTAGAAAACTTAAGATACATTTGAATTCTTAGCCGTTCTGTTCTATGCTGTTCTATGCTGGTTTTCTGCTGTTTAAAATCTCATTAGTGTCTCACTACTATTTCTCTGCTGTTTTAAAAATTGTCTAGTGTTTCTTGATAAAACTAGGGTCGCTAGTAGTTGTAGCATAGTCCAGATACAGGCTTGCTGCTACTGGAACTGTTTGTAGTGGTTTGCTTGTTTTGAGCACATTTTCCAAGCCATCTTGGATTGGAAGGTGCCCATCTGCACTTTTGTGAGAGAATTGTGCTGATTAGGACCTATCTGGTAAAGGGAGGCCAGTCCATGGCTTGGAATAAACATTCTCATTGGTCCTTTTGAATCTTTTTAATTTTTTTTAGGCCCTGCATTTGAACAGGCTTCTGCTTGTTTGTACCAAGCTGACCTGAGGTGGGCTACAGCCACAACTCTGAGCTAAGATACCAGATGTCTAGAGGCTTCTGACCATTCAAGAAATATAAGTTGCCTATTTTTCCTGCTTATTTATACTATTTACTGCACTTTTTTATTGCCTAATGCCTACTTTTATACTGTATTTATTTACTGTGTACTAAACTACACTGCTGTACTGCAATTGTCTGCTTTATTGTGCCTGTTAAACCAAATTTTTTGCTATTTTCACTGTTTATGAAGCTTGTTTGTTAGTTTCACTGTTTGTTAAGTATTTACTGTTTTTTATGCACTGTTTTTAAGCTAGATATTCTGCTTGTTCTGGATAGGGTTGCCAGCTTTCTTCGTGGCTAAAACCAGAATAAGACACACCCCTTGCATCACCCATAACTCCACCCATTCCCACCCCCTCACCCATCCATGCTCCACCCATTTTGTGACGTCATGCTTTTCTGTCAAAAAGCATAGTAAATCAGCCAATTTAACAAACACTGATAGTTTGTTTCCTTTTGTAAAACAGAATACTGTAGATTGTGCAGTGTTTTCCTGACTACCAGAGAATTGATTTGCTTGTGAATAGTCCAGAAAAAAAGGATAGGTGGCAACAGGGATGATTTCTAATTTCCCATCTATTGGTCAAGGTTATGCTTAAATAGGGCTAGGGATGGATTCTGCTTCACATGGATGGGAAGCTTGCTCCAGTGCAACGGGACCCTCTGAGATACATTTGTGTCTCATCAACATGGCCTATTTATGTCACAAGCAAAATTTAAAAACTTGGATCTAATGGTTCTGATACTGTTCATTTTGTGGATGTCTAAAAGGTCCATCAGTGCTGGATCCAAGGATGTCTTGTATGCCAGACATAGATCATCTCTCAGTAACCAGTAGGAGACCCAGTATAGTGATATGGCTTTAAGGTGATCTGTATAAGTATATCTGTATATCTGTATAATCTATATCTCTCCCAAAAGGAGAGATATCTATTCCAGAGGATTGTAGCCCCCCAAACATCTCCAACGCCCATGTGAGAACTGCCCTCACTAAGGCAAAAAACACAGCATCCATGGGACCGGATGGTGTCCCCGGCTGTGTGCTTCATGAACTCAACGAGGAATTAAACCCACAGTTAGGACAGCTGTTTAATCTTAGCCTCACCTCAGGATACGTACCAAAGGAGTGGCGCACGGTGACTGTGGTCCCACTTCATAAGGGCGGTGCCTCTACCGACCCTGGAAATTACCGCCCCATTAGCTTGACAAGCCTTATCTGCAAAGCCATGGAGAGGATCATAATGGAACTCATAAATAAAGACATAGGGAACTTGCAGACTTTGGATCCAACCCAGTTTGGCTTTGTCAAAGGCAGATCCTGCCTCTTAAACTTGGTTGACTTTTTCGAGACAGTCACCAAGGCCATTGATGAGAGAAAGGCAGTCCATACAGCCTACCTCGACCTGGCGAAGGCCTTCGACACAATACCCCACTCAGGTATCATCGAAAAACTCATCAGCTTGAATGTAAACCCATACATCACAAGATGGGCTGCAAACTGGCTAAGTGACAGAACCCACAGGGTCAGAGTTGCTGGAGCCATGTCAGACTCAAAGCCTGTCACAAGTGGTGTCCCACAGGACTCAGTCCTGGGTCCACTCTTGTTCGGCATCTACTTTTCTGAAGTACAAGCAAACACAGGAGGGTTATGGCTGACAAAGTTTGCAGATGACTGCAAACTGGGCGCCATAGTCGAAAACACATCTGACACAGATATCCTCCAGAAGGGCCTCACAGAAATGGATAACTGGTGCCAGAGCCATGGCCTGAAGTTAAACGCCAAAAATACATAGTCATACCCTTCAGGAAAACAAGGTTACCCCTAGCTACCATATAGGTGGCAATCCACTGAGCACAGAAAAAGTCATCAGGGATCTGGGGACCCAGGTTGACAGTAGCCTTTCGTTTGACACTCATGTTGCTAAAGTAGTTAGGAAAACCTTCTATATCGCCCACCTGATCATGAAGGGATTCACATCTAGATCAAGGGAGGTCATCGTCCCCCTGTGCTCATCACTCATTAGACCTATGATTGAGTACAATGCCCCGTTCAGAATGTATCTGACCAGACACCTGCTGCAGCTTGAAAGGCCCCAAAAGTTCCTCACCAAAAGGATAAAGGGTCTCAAAAATATGTCTTATGCTGCCCGACTGAAAGAACTCCAGCTCTATTCAGTCTCATACCGCTTGCTCAGAGGTGACCTGTGCCTGACATATAAGGCCATGTCAAACCCAGATTTGATGAATATGCTTCACCTCAAAAATCCAGATCCCTCAGAACCACAAGGGCGGAGACTTAAACCTTGACACGGTTATAAATAGAACGTGCTGGAGGGACAGATTCATCACCCAGAGACTCCCTATGCTGTGGAACAAAATCCCGGTACATGTGAGGCAGAGCACCTCGCTGGCCTTGTTCAAGAGGAATCTTGACCAATGGATGGGAGATCACAGATATACCCCAGGGATTACTTCAGTGTCACTGCTTGACAGAGGCACAGCAAAATAATAGGCATAGTTTTTATTCAAACTAAAGGGGTGGCGAAAGCCACATAACTATGGGCTAGGCTTATAAATGCCCTTGGGCAGATAGCCTAGTATGAACCTATGAACCTATGAACCTATAAGACAATGTGTTTAGACACTGGATCCTTCTAGTAAGGAAGCTTTAAATATGTTCCAGCTGTTGTATGTGTCTGGTCAAGTATATGTTTTATTCAATGCTGAATAGTTGAAAAGTGCCAACAAATATTTATCAGCTCTATATTTCCAGATTGTTTGAGAAGCACACTCAGTCAGAACACAAGGAGATTCTAGCAAAGTATTTTTTTAATGTAAATTAATATATATATATAATATATTTTATGAAATAAAGTCCATAACACTAATTATTACCATTATTTAAGTTTAATGCACCACCTTTTCTCCAAAAGCCACCAGTGTAAGAGGGTTAAGAGGGACAGAGCTAAAATCTAAGTAAAAATCAGGTTGAGTTGAGAAGCACTCATACACAAGGCATCATATCTCTCAACTATCCATGATTTAGGCTCAAGGTGGTGGGGACGGTGTCTAAAATGTGTTAAGTAAAAAAAGAAAAGAGAAAAAGAAGTGTGACCCTTAAGCAAATAAATATCTTAAAAACAAATGCATGTTAAAAACTGAAGATAGTTATAATCATTCTATCATCAGCAAAATAACGATGACTGTGCTGGCATAGGTGTTGTTGTTCTACTGATGATAGATGAATAACAAAGACTATGCTAGCATGTAAACAAGTAATCAATAATGTCTAACTAGTTGGGCATTAGGGAAAATAACAAACCACCAAGGGAAATTCTGAGGCCTGATGCCACAAATAGGGAGGGTTGTTCCCGATATTATTTATCACCCACAATGGCCTCATTTTACCAAGAAAATGGCAACAGTACAATCGTATATACCCAATACAAATACAGTACGGTACACCATTATCAACCAGTTGTATCATCACATGACTCAGAATCAGGAAGTGTCTGTTTGCTGCTCATCATATAGGAAATATAAACCTAAGATTCTTAGTTCCAATGAAGCAATTAAAATAAAAAACTACATAAACTGCAACTAGAAAGTCCATTTACATGATAATCATAATTAGTGCACAAAAAATGTTAGGAAAAATGCTTTCGCACAAGATCTTTAATCTTTTTTAAGTTCTTATTTTTTACGTCTTGGTCTTGGATGGATATAAAAATGCACGCAAGCTAATTACCTATATGCATTTTATGATGAAGAAAGTTATAATGTTTGAAATTATTTGACAGCATTAACCGAAACTGTTTTTTTTTTACAGAAAACTCAAAATGTTATACAGACAAAGCAAACTTGAAGAATCAAGCTCAAACATGTCCATGAAAAGCAGGAACATAGAACTATTTTTCATTAAATGGTACAGTAATTCTAATTCATAACTGAACAGCCATTCTCATTTTATTTACCTTATATCCACCAGTGCAGAGGACAGAATTTCACTTTTTTCAAAATAAAGGCTTCTTATTGTAGAAAGTGAGTTGTTTATGCTATTTAACATTCAAGTGTTTCAGATACAAAATAACTGTTTTATGCAACTATTAAAGAAAACTTGGGAAATATTTTTGTGTCCTAAAATCTCAGGACATTTGCCACACAACTGCCCAAAGAGGGACGAGGGACAGCTGGCAACCCTAATGACTAGGCCTCTGTTCCACAATATGAAAAACTGTCTGCAAACTACAAGTAAACACATTTTCTATGTTACAGTATAGCACTGTATGTGATTGCACATAAGCCCACTACAGAAATGTGTAAGCACATGTAACATAATTACTGATCTCTGATTAGTGCTCTGCTAGTATTCTGCATTCATTTTTTTAGTTTACATATGTTTTTATTACCCCAAGAAAATTACAAGTTTAAAACGAGTAATGACCGAAAATAATACAAACCAGCGGCACATACTGCTTTCGCATTTAACCTCATCACATGGCTTGACTGCTTTATGATCCTATTTCCTCTTTTCAGTGTTGCTTTACTTCGACAACTGCCTGCAAAGAATGGGCTGCTACATCAACACTACTAAACTACTTGAGAAGATGCAACGGTTTTCTGCTGCGTATGGGATAAGCTACACAAAAGATGGCATGTCTCAACCTCCTGTAAAGCTTATAAACATTACCCATTGTATTGAGATCAAGAAAGAGAAAATGTTCTTATCCACTGAAAATGGTGATGATGAGTGGCATAAAGTCAAATGCTGGTGATGAATGCATAGACTTAAAATGTACGTTTTTACCATACAAGTCCACTTGGAGATTTGTTTGTAAACAAGGGGAAATGAATAGAAATAACTGAACTCAATCACAGCAACTTGGGTTTAAGGCAGCTCCACTGCTTTAAAGAGGGAATGTTTCAGATTTAGTGTGCATAACTCAGGTCTATATCAGACATAGAGAGTCCATTACAAAAATACGCACTAATAGATCATATCGGGCATGTAATGTGTTGTTACTGTGTTATGATCCCCAAGACTTAGACCAAACCCATTCCCAAATTGCTTAAACTGTTAAGTCCAAGTGATTCCCTAGTCCATGAAGACAAATACAACCATTTTTTAGACCCACAATATACAACCAACTCACACCTCCAAATAAATTGATGGTTATCTTTCCCAACAGAACCAAACCTACCTGCCTCCTAAATTGTACACATTACTACTACTCAACTACTTTTCTTCCTCCTAGTGTCCACTCCCAATGTTAGCTGTAAGAGATGTGGCATACCTGTCAATTCAATGCCCGCGAGATTTTGATACTTTCTGATAAAAACAAGTTATCCCAAGCATTCTGACCACCTATCATGAGAGTAAGCAGTGATTGGAGTGCTACTGTACTATAAATTCTGGTACCGGAAGTGTATTGGATGTTGTGTTGAAACGTGGAATTAAGCAAAACAAATTGTGGCAGTAACAGTGGCACAAAACCCGGACTTCACATGTGACTGGTTTTGAATGAAATTTGTAATCAGACTATTTGTTAGAAAACAGGACAGTCCGGTCAAAAAACGGACAGCTGACAACTCTAGTTTCTGGGTTTGCCACCAAGCAGTACAAAAATAACTGATCTGTTAACTGTTTAAGATCTTCTTTAAAGCCTCTTTCCTGATTTTCTGCTGTTTTAAACATTTTTTACTGTGCCACGGTTATTTTTCTACTGTTTTAAACATTCTCTAGTGTTTCCTGCTGAAACTAGGGTAGTTAGTAGCTGTAGCATAGTCCAGATACAGGCCTGCTACTTCTGAAACTGTTTGCAGTGGTTTGTTTGTTCTAAGCATGTTTTCCAAGTCATCTTGGTTTAGAAAGGGCATGTCTGCTCTTTTGTCAGAGAATTGTGCTGATTATGACCTGTTTGTTAAAGGACAGCCAGTCTAGGGCTTGGAACAGGCATCCTCATTGGTCTTTTTGAATCCTTTTAAATTTTTTTCAAGTTTTTAGCTTCTGCTATATAGGCCCTGCATTGGAATTTCTGCTTGTTTGCATGTTGACCAGCACCGTGCACTGCCACGCAGTTGTGCACCCAAGCCGGACAGTTAAATTCAACAAATTTTCCCTAAAACCCAGGCAGAAATATCCATCCACTAAGCTCTTCTGTGATTGATTCTAAATAGCCAACCCTAGTGACAACAGTCTTCAACCTAGCATTATGGACAGTTGGACTACCCTTGTTTCTCTTGCCAACCTTGTTGACTTGGGTCTCTTGAGGCAGTGTAGCTATTGCCTCATGTACACAGACAACTCTCTACTAATAACACAGAGTGCAAGAGATGTATTTACACCAATAATCTAGCATCCATGCTCTCTCTCACTCAAAACAGTAACACGGTGAAGGTTGTCAAGTCACACACCACTACCTGTGCTCATACTACTTCTACTCAAACACATACCACTATGCATACACATAGTACACATCAAACATGTAAATCCACATATGTGGAGGTTCTCTCAAAAAACTTACCAAAACACCAGAGACCTCCAAAACACAAGACTGCTACAACTAACACAGCCCCCACAGCACCCATGACACATGGCAACACTGGTGTCTCACCCACCAAGCCAGTAAGGCTTAACACTCAAAAAACACATTTTTTATCATTGGAGGCTCAGTAGTGAGACACACAGATATCCCACTCACCAAGATGGACAAGGAGAAAGTCAGTCAGCTGCCTGTGCAGTGCCAGGATTTGTCAGATCATGCATGCAATCGAGTCTCTAAGTAACAAGTACCATTATGACTCTATCATAGTTCATGTTGGTGTGAATGGCTTGAGACATACCTCACTTAATTCAATAACAACAGACATGGTTGAGCTCTCTGAGTATGTGTCCCAGGCAGGTATGTCCCTAGCCTTGAGCAGCATACTACCCTCACCTAGAATGATGTCATAATATGAACAAAAATGATTGATTTCAATAATTGGCTCTGTTTTTCATGTCATTCAAAGGGGATCCAGTTCCTATCAGCTTGGAAAGCCAGAAACATTTTGAACCTGGCACCTCTAGGCTTTTGGCTGCCTCCCCCATAACGCTTTTTTTAGGCAAGATTTAAAAAACAACATTAGCAACATGAAATTAGCCAATCAGAACAAAATAAGACTCATGCTGTTAATGCTAGGAGCTTAAACCAAAATCTGCACTTCCTGGAACCATTTCTACCACTAGAAGATGTAGATAGCTGTGCAGTCACAGAAACTTGGTTTAAGGTCTCAGAGAGTACCCCAGCCTTGCAAGACTACAATGCCTTCCACAACTTTAGACCACAAAATGAACATGTGAAAACCAAAGCTGGTGGTGTTTCAATTTATATTATAGATAACTTCACCTCTTGCCTAGTTAGACTGGACAACTAAATGAAGCTATTCCAGGTGTAGGTTACAGTGGTTAAGACTCCCATTCAAGTCATAGCCAGTTATAGATCCCCCTCCATGGGTCATGATGCCCACAAAGCCTACTTGACCAAACTGGAGGCAATCTAAATTTTACTGAACAGTCTGGTTATGAGGGATTTCAATTATACCACCATCAACTGGGAAACCTACTCTAGCCTTAACTCACCAGTGCAAAAGTTCCTTGAATTTGTTAATTAAAATGCCCTGGAATATATTGTCCATACCTCGACAAGGGGAACAAACATTCCAAATCTGGTCCTCACCAACATGTCAAACAGATGCACTGTGACAACTGTTGAACCCTCATTAGTTAAAACTGACCTCAAATTTGTAACCTTCAAGCTGGCACTAACACTAGAACTCACAAAGGGTGAAATCAGACTAAAAAGCTTCACCAAGACAAACTATACCCTCCTAGGTGAAGGCATAAATGCATTCCAAGCCCCACCTCAAGCGGAAAATGGTAACTATGTCAAAGCTTACACTAAAGCCCTGTACAACCACTTCCATAAGTGTATAAACTCAGCTGTACCAGAAAAAATCAAAGCCAGAGCCCCACGTAATAACAAGCTACCATGGTGGACATACATGGTCAACAAATGTTGCAATAAATGTAAAAAGTTGCTGTCCAAGAAAATAAAGGCAAGGCCCCAACAATGGAAAAGCACCCTCCTCAGCCTCAACAGGCAAATAAGACAACTTGTCAAATTCTCCAAGGATTCTTTTGAGAGAAACTTACCAAGTACAGTTAAGGATAACCATAAGGCCTTTTACAGCTACATACGTAACCTAAAGGGTAAGATCAAAGCATGTGCAGAACTAGTGGCTAATGGTATCACACACACTGACCCCACAGAGATAGCAAGCCTGATAGTGAATAGGTCTGGCAAAAATTTCACTCTCGTATCCCCTCCTAACTTACAACAAACCTTCTCCCAAAAGCAAGTCCTCAAAGCCTTGCCCAAGGCAAAAAACACAGCCTCTATGGGACCAGACAACTTTCCACAATGTCTTCTAAACAGGTTAAAGCATAAATTAGCATCACCGCTAAGTACCCTTTTCAGCCATAGCCTAGCCACAGGCTTTGTTCCTGTGGAATGAAGAACAGCAACAGTTATTCCCCTCTACAAAGGTGGCCTAGCAAGAGTCAAGGAGAATTACAGACCCATAAGCCTGACCAGCCTCAGCTGTAAGACCATGGAACCTATCATTATGGACCACAAAAATAAAGACATAAGTGAACTCCAAACCCTGGATCCTACCCATTTCAGCTTTGTGAAGGGCAGATCCTGCCTGTTAAATCTAGTGGATTTCTTAAAAATGTGATCAAGGCTATCGGCAATGGCACATCTGTGAACACAGCATACCTCAACCTGGCAAAGGCTTTCAACACAATCTCAAATTCAGGCATTACCAATAGTTAGCAAACTGAATATAAACCCCTTTGTTGTAACATGGGTTGCCAACTGGCTCACAAACAAGTCACACACTATCAAAGTGGGTGACTCCACAACAACCAGCAGACCTGTTACCAGTGGGTGCACCACAGGGGTCATTGCTGGGCCCCCTACTGTTTGGTATATACTTCTTAGATGTTAAGATCAAAACTAAGGGGTTGTGGTTGACCAAGTTTGTAGATGACTGCAAACTAGGTGCAATCATTGAATCCCCAAATGATGTCAGTATACTCCAGGAGGTTCTCACACAGAATAACAACTGGTGTATTAGTCATAGTCTTAAACTGAATGCAAAGAAATGCATCATCATTCCCTTCAGCACAAACAATGTCCCTTCATACTATCAAATCAGCAACAATACCCTAAGTACCCATAAAGTGGTAAGGGACCTGGGATCACAAGTTGACTGTGAACTTAACTTCAACCCCCATGTATCTACTGAAGTAAGGAAAGCTTTTTACATAGCACACTTGATTAGTAAAGGTATTGCCTTGAGAGCAAAATAAGTTACAACCCCCCTATACTCAGCACTTATCTGGCCAATAATTGAGCATAACTCCTCATTTGGCATATACTGTACTAAGCACCTGCAGCAATTAGAGTGACCTCAGAGGGTTCTAACAAAGAAGATCAAGGGGCTCCAGCATGTGTCTTATACAGACCGGCTAAAGTCCCTGTCACTATATTCCATATCATATAGATTTCTTAGCCGAGACTTATGCCTGGCCTACAGAGCAATCCAAGACCAAAATGTAATGAACTTGCTGCATATCAGAAAATCAAATGGGACTAGGGCTACCCATGCCAGGGACCTAAATATGGCCTGCAACTTAAATAGGACATGGAGAACAGACATATTTATCTCCCAGTGACTGCTGCATCTTTGGAAAAGGCTACCAATTCATGTAAAACAGAGCACATTATTGACACTGTTCAAGAGGAGCCTGGATGACTGGATGGGGCACCATAAATTCTTCAAAGGAATAGTGCCCACAGCCCTCCTGGATATGGGTATTCATCGCTAAATGCAATCTTGGGTATTGACTAGCATTTCTATGGTATTTACATTGGAATGAAATGGCTAGGCTTAAAACGACATCCAAGTCAATAGACCAGATAAATTGCTATGATCCTATAATCCTTGATGATATATTTTTTGTTGTTTATACACAATATATTGACTTAAATAAATCTACACTTGTGGTTCATTCTGTTCACAAATTTTACATAAAAAACATAAAAGCTAAATATCATATTGTTGTAAAAATACTTAAGAATCATACTGTCTGTTGACTGCAGGCATTCATTTGGATGATTGTAAAATATTAGTGTGTTTCAGAAATGTTATTGATCATTTGTTTTGCATACCTGCAAAATTTAAGATGCAAAATGGGAAGTGTGAGTTGTTTATCTTTGTGGCCTTCATTCTTAGAGAAAAAGGAAGCATTCCAAACCGCAAGTCTTTTTGTCCTTCTGATACATGTGATTTACGCATGGCCATGTTAACACATATTTTTAGGCAACTTTTGAACCATATTCTGACTCATGTCAGGTGCTTTATGTGGCTGAGAGTGCAATACAAAAAAAGAAATCAGCCAGATCACTGTGGGAAAATTTGCTGTTAACTTCACTATTAGTCATACCAAACACAGTAGGTAAGAAGTAAAAGATCTTGCCTGATACTGGCATTTGTGCAGGCTAAATTCAATGTATTTACTTATTTAATTATTAATGTGTGCATAAAACTGAAAATTTTCAAGTGCTGCATGAGAGAAGTAACTCAGACTTAAAGCACAGACTGTAACGAGAGATTATACAACATACATTAAGTGTTACAAACAATAGTATGATAGTTAATACGTTGCCAATGAGAAAAAAAGTTTAAAAAATAATATTTGTAGATTTCCTCTGAATTGTGGGAAATGGGGTCTTGCTTGAGTTATTATTTCTGCTGCCATACTGAATGACAAAGCACTGACCATATTCTTTTGTCCAGAATTTCATCTCTGAATTCATGCAAAGCCAAAGCACATATATTCAGCATAAATAAAATACTAAATAAAGCACTGCTAGAAGCTGCACATCTGTACACTTTGTAATTAAGTATTATTACATCCGAAGTAACAGTTTAATTAAAGAAATGCTGCCACTGTTTTTGGAGAAGGCATTGTAGTGAGAAACATTCAGAATGCCAAAATATAAGGATCATATAATTAGCAATGGTTTAGCAACCCTCTAGATGTTATGTTCCACATTGGCATGAAATGTCATCAGAAATTACATAGCAAAAAAATGGAAATGGTGGCAACAATATTTGCAGAAAAATGTTTTGGAGGAGGAATGAGGTTTAAGAGAAGGCAGGAACTGAATAATGTATGCAATGTTACTTAGATTATATTCTATATAGCAATATATGTGATGTATGATGTGTGTAGACATGTGATGCATAATATTTGTAAATGAGAACTTGTTACTTTTATATAAATGTAAGTTTGCCTATGTCACAAGTGATAATTCAATCTTCTTCTTCTTTCGGCTTTTCCCGGTTAGGGGTCGCCACAGCTGATCACCTGCCCACTCATGACTGGCAGTGGAGTTTTATGGTGTTGAGTTGCCAGCCCAGTGCCCAGCCTTCCACAGAAGGCACACACACACACATGCCTAGGGCCAATTTAGAGTGTCCAATCCACCTACAGCATGTCTTTGGGATGTGGGAAGAAACCAGAGCACCTGGAGGAAACCCACATGACCACAGGGAGTACAGTCAGACTCTGCACAGAAGGCACCACAGCCGAGGATAAAACTGGAGAACCTCTTGCTGTGAGGTGGCAACACTAACCACTGCACCACCACAGCCACCCACAAATGATAATTCAATAAAGGTATTAAAAAAAAGTGGAACCTCTTGTCTTGGACTGATCACCGTTTCATTAGCTTCTGCCTTAGGTATGTTGTTATTCATTGTTACTGTATTGTTTTTTACAATATGAGTAATAATAAATAGAAATCTGGAAGTCTTAATGGTGGAGATTAATTTAGTGTTTGATAAGTGAAAATCATTAGATGCTGAAAACCTGATACTGATTGTGTCATTGGATTTGGATGGTCTCAGAAGCATTGCACTTTCTCACTCCTTTTTTATATGATCTTTTCTTTTGAATATTTAGTCAAGGTAAACTGATTTTGATATGGGAGATTTGAACAGAAGGCACCAGGGCCTGAAGTATTACTGAAGGTCTGGGGCCTGAAGGAGAGTAGACTCAAACATACAGTTTCAAGTGATCATAGATTTCAGTGTTCCTCTTTGCTGAAATCTACATGTCTCCTTGCTGCCATATTGTATTTTTCTGCATGGTAACAATCCATGCAGCCTAGCCTGCTAAATTATCTTCTAGATTTTTAATATACAGCAGTGTTGAAAGAACCACCACATTTCTTGTCAGGTAAGATATATTTTATCAGTTAGGAACTCATTTACTGTAACTTGAATGGAAAAGTTGAAAATGATATGGGAGTCAAGCTTGGCCTTCTATGAGAGGAATTTCTTCTCTTGACTACGATGATCTCATAAAATTGTTCTCTGGACAGCATCCTATCTGCTATGACTAAGAATCCCTCTCCTTCCTGTCATTCAAGATGCATTAAAAGTATTCATAAGAGAGCTGGGTGTCCTGATCTGTGTAGGCAGCTACTGTATTTCTTAGTTTGGCTGTGTTACCCAAGTCTTTAATGAGGCTGTCATAAATCACATTTTGAAGCAGGCTATAATAGTCTGGGGAATGTTATCCCTATCTCTTAACCTGCCCCTTGTAGGAAAGATCATCGAGTAGATGGAGACTACACAGAAGGATAACCATTTACTATTGGCTTCCTCAATTCATTAGCTGAACTTTCAGACATTGTTTGCCATTACTTTTGACTACGATATATTTAACATTCTATGACTTCTCCATTCCTACTTTCATTCACTCTTTCGCCCCCTGTTCCAAACCCTTTTGAATGTCTCCAAAACTCTGTCCATCACCCATTCCTGCAATCCACTGCATGGGTCTACAACCTTTTCTGAGAAGGAGTACAATTTTAGAACCAGGGAGTGCTTGACCACTACAGTTTGCAGTCTGTGCTGCTTTTCCCCATTACTCCTCCTGTTCCATTCTTGCTGACATAACCTTTCCAGCCACTGTCATATCATGTCCTTTCTTTGCCTTTTTTTAGGCTGTATTGAGATGACACCTAATTCTTCCTGTCAGTGTAGATGTCCCTCTTTATCTCACACATGCTTGTGATGATATTGATTTGGACCATCTTTAAAAGTCTGAGATTCCTTTTCTTGTATATAAGAACTCTGCATAGATGACTTGAACTGCTCAGGATGGGGCCTGATTATGACTGGCACAGAGAAAGCATTCAGCTTTGTTTGTATTCTCTATCCCCATCCCTCAGACTCCTGCATTCCATTTGCCGTTACCATGACTGTGTCAGTCTGCTCCTGGTTACTCTCACTCTAGTTTTTTTGTGGTTCAGCCCGCATCTAATAAACACCAGCACAACGTCTTCTTTCTCTTCTCCATATTATTTGTCTATTTGTTGTGTGAAGATGTGGCACTCAGCAGGGGGTGTAATATAGGATATAAGTCTACAGGGTGTAGGTATTGTCCACACTTCAGCAGGACAACAATACAAGTTATCAGGATAGATAAACAGCATATGTAATGTGTAGACATACTGTGCTAGACCCATACCTGGAGGCACCTTAAAGAGCTACAGTAGCACAACAGATCAAAATGAGAGGAGAGTGGATGTTTGTTACTTTTTGTTTGAGTTTAAGAAATAGAAAGACATTTGGAAAGAAATATGCATGAATGCACACATATGCAAAGACAGACACACACACACACACACACACACACACACACACACACACACACACACACACACACACACACACACACACACCACCAAGAAATAGAGAGAGAGAGAGAGAAAGAGAGAGAGAGAGAGCAGTTCTTTGAAATATTTTTTTTTTCTTGTATACAAACAGAGAAACTGCAATTTTGACATTGCCTCATGATGCCTGAATCACAGGTCAGGCATAACCGATATCAAGTTTCTTATTATATGTTCCGTTTTTTAAAGAAAAGTTTAGCATTTCTCTTAACATTTTCAAAAAAATCTGAAGCTGCAACATCATCATTTCAAACTAGAAATGTTAGAATGTAATCTAAACCACCCAGAGTAATTATTAGGTTCTTTGTTTTATATTAACATGACTCACAGTCTTTGAGGATATTTGCTTAGATCGTCATTTCTTTTGTCAGAACGGGTATTATGACAGTTTATTATTGTCATATTCAGCAGATCTCTATAATTTATCTGCACCACAGAATCTTCTTCTTTGACATTATATAAAGCCCTAGTTTACACTTGCTCAGTGTCACTACCTCTCTTTGTAGTTAGTGCATTCCTCTGCCAAAGCAGCTAAAGCAGATTTTTTTGTTGTTACTTTGAATTATTTCACCCTCTCACCTTCTCGTATGTTAAGACGAGCATCCTTTATAGGTAGAATATAATTAATGCTTTGTCTCATTAGAGGATAAGGTGAATGACCATGTTCCACATAAATATTACACTACACCAACACAGCCTTAAAAAATCACCTCCACACTTCTTGACTTTGTTTTTAACAATACCATCAGACATTTCCACAAAACCACTGAGCAGTGAAAAAAAATGAAGAGTAACAGTGGCACACATAAAATTCCAATATTTAACAAAGCTTTAAAAACTAGTTTTGGCACGTCATTTCCCACTGTCATTAAAAACGTCTGTTAACAAAACTTGTCTTGTGGAAATGAACTGCAAATGCATAATCGCATGTTTGGCTGTTGTTGGACTAACCTTGCACACTTCTGCATACAAGGAGTAAGTAAAAAGATCAGCACCTACCTTCTGATAAGGTCTTAAGGTACAGGCAATGACATTAGTGACTCCCTAAGATTACAGGGCTGACACTACGTTTCATTTCGTCTGTAGTGACTGTATTCATTCTTAACCAGTATCTTTACACTACTTGACACTCTTTTGTTCTTTCAGTTGTTTATGTATTATTAATATATTATGGCAGTATTTCTCATCCAATTCCCTTTACTATAGAAGTGTTGCTTCTCTGTTAAATAGAGTCCCATAACAGGTTTACCTTGTAGTTCCTGTACTCTTGATTATGAAAAATGCAGTTTTACTTAACATCAAGTTGGCATAATCATTTTCCATCATACCTCTCAACCTGGAAACATCAAAAATCTGGACAAGGCCCATGAAAAATAGGTACAAATCTGTACGCTGATTAACATCAAATTTGCATATGTAATTATGTAACTCCACCCACTCCCGTGGAATTGTGGGATACCAACTTTCAATCGCAAACTGAAGAACAGACAACCAAAATATGCCTCCAGAGTCTCCCTGTAGCCATTCCTGTGCCCCATTACCTGTCTATTTTGCCCCATTTACCATAAATACTAATGTGTGCATATACTGCTTTACTCTACAATGATTATTTGGACTTTATTTTTTTACATTTTATAGCACAATGCACAAACACTAAGACATCTGCTAAACAAAGCTGCTAAAACAAAGCAATACTGTCTCACAATGTAAATAGAATTGGCATTAAAACTTATCTGCCATTGAAACCCACACACCACATCCAAAGAAAATGCATTTGACAAGTGATGGATAAAGATTACATAGCTTACAAATTGGCCCCTGAGGTGGAAGGGAGTGAATTGTGGCCAAGCATGATGGCATAAAGGAAAAAAAAAACTGCTTAGTTTATCATTCAACAAGGGTTGCACTTAAAGTGATGTTTCATGGCTGAAAAAATGCTTTTGTGTCAGCCCATCTGTAGGGTCACTAAATAATTAGACACTATAAAAATGCCTTAGCACACAATACAACAAACATACCATTACACAGCTTTGTCTAATTTGTCAATCCTAACTGGACCAAGAATAATTTTTAATAGTAACAAGATGCAAGCCACACAAATCTTACCCCCTAATAAAATATCAACAAACTCCCTTATCTTAGCACTTTATGTTAACAATGTTATGAGTCTGTCTATTTTTGTGAAGGAGGTGAAAAATTCTAAATATAATCTAGAAAAAACAAACTACACTTAAAATACTTAACTAAAAAATATTTTCATTGCATCGCAAGTTCTCAGTAAATTGCTTAGATGATTAACAGTCAACACTAATGACTATGAAACTAGACAATAGTAAGTTCAGAATTATGTAATTAAAAAAAGCTAGCTAGTAGATCTCGTCTGAAAAAAAAATGTGTGTGTGTGGGTATGCGTGTGTGTGTGTGTATATATGTATATATATATTTATATATATATATATATATATATATATATGGGAGTAAACGACACAGTTTCTTCAGTTGCAAGAGGCAACATTTGGAGGGGCATACATTTTGTTAAAATGAGGTGGAATAAGGGCAAAAATCTGAATGAAAATTTCTGACCTTTGTCACTTCATTACTGTCACTTTGTATAGTCGTTTGCGTTCGGGGATCTGGCAAGACAGCAGATTATTTACTGATATCTCATTGCATAGATGAGATCATTTTTGTGCTAGGGGCTTCAGAATCTACTAGACACCTTGACAGTTCAGTAATCCTCCCTCACACACACACACACGCAGACAGGCACATACAAACCTGAACCACACATACAAACTAAAACACTGACAATGATCCCAAACTTGAGAAACACTTATCATCACATTCATCTTATCAAGCTCGCATACCAATATGATTTTTACGTCTCCCTATACAGTTATTTTTGATTTTGCAAAATATCCTTGATTTTGCTGTCTATAGTTGCCCGGGTGCCTACTTAAAATGATTTTCTGTTAATTGTTTTACGATCTGGTCAGTCAAAAATGACAGACACTAGAATTTGTTACTATCGTAAAACCTTCTGGTCTATAAACTTCTTGCAAGCGAGTTAGTGTAAGATTAAAAAGTGTTCCCGGTGTTGCCCCCCCGGCAATAATTTGGTTTTGTCCATGAAATAGCTCCCAACCTCTTATCAGAGACAAAAAACAGAAATAATGGGGGATAATTAGGGCATGTTTTTAAATATCATTACTATTAGCTTGAGACATTTACAGAATAAGATAATCTGCATTACCGTGCATTTTTCTGAAGTAAAAGAAGCCTAGAACTGTAATTATTGCTGGTATTCATTAAGCGCAGCCCAGCACATTTTCTCCGCAAGTCGACAGTTTTAGAAAGGACAGAGCAAAATGCTGAGCCAAAGTCAGTGACTACCCTAATAATCATGGATAGCTGAGAGCTACAGTCTTGATTCATGAGCAAAAATGTTGAAAGTGACCTTAATACCTATCTATCAGTTCCAGGCCCCAAAGCTGCCCCCCCAACACACACACTTGCAAAACTAAACACTTTGTAGAACATTCTCGCACTCTTCTTCCGTCTAGAACAGAGAAACACTCGCGTCCTCTTTTAGCACATTAACAGAGAAAGGTCCCCCCCACACACACACACACACACACACATACAACTAGACCCAGTCAAACCATGTTTGCATAGTGTCATACCTACAGGAGGCCCATTGGATATATGCAGACGACGACCTCTTAATTACATGTAGGTGACGAGGTGTTCCTGCTACGTGGCTTTTTAATTTGGTGTTCCCTTTCTTTGCTAAGTATGACCTTTTTGTCCGTTGTTCAGGCTCTTGTTTGGGATATTTTGCAGACAGGTAATGGGCACCAGTGCTATTATTGTTGTTCTTATTATTGTTAGTTTTACGGAATGGTCAGTTTAGCTGTATTGAAGAGTTAATAAAGGACGAAGTAAGCCTTGTTTGCAGCAAGTGAAGTGTGGTTTTATTGGAATACATCAAGAATGGCTTACAAACTTACAGCCAGTGGGCGTTTAGAACTTTAGAAGCCATGTGGCTGGAATACCTGTGTAGCTACCAATTACAGTAATAGCAGGGACCCGTTTCTTACCTGAAGGCTGAGACTTGAATTGATATGGGACTAGGCAGATATGGCTACCATTATTGTTGCTGCTGCTGTATTCCCGCTCGCAGCCAGCCGGAAATAATGATGTGAGCTCCTTGAGCTCAATTCCGACTGGCTGGTAGCCCTGACGTCATCGCGCACGTGATGACGTCAGTGCCGACAGCGTGATTTTTAAAAAAATTGAACCAAAAAAATCGGAAATGAAGGGGTGCCAATCGGGAATCGTGGCACCCCTTCATTTGGACCCCAAAACTCGGTAAATACTGAGTAATTCGGTATGGTTGGGAGGTCTGTATGGTATGGATGTGAGCATGCAGGGGAAGTGGGTGGCTGAATGTTATGGCAGCAGACAGTCAACACCCATAGTGGCACCCTGACATATGTAACACATAATGGAGTCACCATAGTAGCCAGTACTACATAGGGTGGCAAAAACTACTGCAGGAAATGTGCTGTGTGAAATATATGTCCATATGACCCAATGACCCACACCAATGCCAGTCAGGATGGTTCATATACCCAACAACAGTTGCATCCAGTAGGACAGGTGGACACAAACCCAAACAGGGCCTGTGCCATGACCCCAGAATGATGTCTAGGGTTAACCCCACCCCCAGGCCTACACAGACAGACCACAGTAGGGCAGGCAGTGGGATGCCAGTTCTGAAGGGTAGGATGTCAGACAATAATATGTAGGGCAAACAAAGCCACAATCTGTAGTACACTGGTGTGCCTTTAGACAGCATAATAGTTAGCAATACAGAATGAAATGGAGTACATGACATACCAGTACAGTCATAGCAAATTTGTACAAGTGTCACTTGTGCCCCCCATCTTACATAGCAATGTAATGACAGTCAGGTTTGCCAACCCCCCCCATGTAGGCATGTAGAAACAGTCAGGTTTGCCCCTACCCCCAATCCAATGTAGAAATGTAGTAACAGTCAGGTTTGCCCCCCAGTCCTGTGTAGAAATGTAGTAACATGTATACGTAGGTATAATATGAGTGGGGCAGAGATGCCCAGAGGTGGCCAAGGTAGCAGGAAAGGTTGCAGCATGTGCACAATATGCAGGTCTGTGTGTGTTAGGATGGTGTGTGTTTCATATTGTGTGAGAGTGGTCAGCATGTATGCATGTTGAGGTAAGACCTGGTGGCCATAGCCCAGTACTGCTGATGACAGGGACAAGCCTTCACAACTGCAGTGGCAAGGATAATCCCCACCAGTATAACACCTGCAAGCAGTAATCCAATGTAAATGCATGGTGGTAATATGTGTCACCATCTGAAAGACTGACATGGCATGGCTGTTGGGCTAGATATACAAGCAGTACACAGAGGAAAGTACCCAAGACATACAGTATACATTGTATCACTGTGAAATTGAGACACCTTTGGAATTATACATACAGGTATGCATCACAGCAACTGGTCCTGTAGTAGGGCATACCGGTGATGTGCACCCAAACACCTGCAGATCACAAAGGAGGTAGGACTGATGTATTCGTAAACAGCTGGTGTACCTGCATATGCCAGCATACCTGGAGTGCCCCATGCATATCTGTGTGTTAGATGCAAGTAGTGTCCATAGCACACATGCACCCAGCTCACACAAACACCACCCACAGCTACCTCTCTGGCCATATCCCTGCTGTGGGGAATGGGTACAGTATGACCCCTCCTTTACATGCCAATAATGGAAGAATGCAGCATGCAGTGCAGGTGTCCATGTAGGTGTGACCCTAGCTGTATGTAGCACCCTGCCAGATCAAGACTGATAGAAGGAATTAGCATGAACACCTCTCACACCTACCCTGTCATCCCAGGGGAATATAATGTATGGTGGTTTGCAACTGTAGGCCTGACAGAATGAAACAGCCTGCCACATGTGACCCGCAGCAACACCTAATGCCCAACAGGCCTCTGCCAAAGGTATGTGTCTCACACATACTGCCAATGCATGTTAAGTCATGGACACCCAAATAACAACATAACACACTCCACATAAGCCATATGCAAAGCCATGTGGACAAACTACAGTAACATGTCCACCATGTCCCACTGCATGAACTGTGGACCAACACTAACACACACCTGTGATGGGGTGATACCCTTAGGGAAAGTATCAGAGAATGTATGCATAATGTATGGAAGAGGTTAGAATAACAGAAGGGGTGGGTTGGAGCATGGCCAGCATGGAATGTGCAGAGCCAACACCAAGCTGTGTGCCCACACTATCCCTGGCTGCAAATATATAAATGGGTGGCTATGCAGCTATGCGTACACCACAATAGGGTTAATGTCCTGACCCATGGCCCCTACCTCTGGGCAACCTCTGCAAATGTTTACAGCTTGAGGCATTGTCACAGCAAGATAAGCCCATACTGTCTTGTCAATGGGTGTACAAGTATGGTATCCCCTGCCAGCACTCTACCAAGGTGCTGAACCAGATACACAGACCCAGCAGCAAGTTTCTGCAGCTCCCCCTCCAGAATGGCATAACTTACCATGAATACGTAGGTATCTGCTGACAATACCAGACACAGCTGCAGTCAATCTTGTCCCGCAAGACAGCACTGTGAGCAAGAATGTCCACCTGGCAGTACATGAAGACAGAAAACATCACTGTGTATAACAGCACACATGTCTAAATATCTCTGCTAACAGTGATACCATGCAGCTGAAGCAGCACAGACACAATCACCTACAGTACACACTATCCCCTGCACAGTTTGTCCCCATATTGCCAAATGATCAACGGATACCCAGCAGAAACACCTTGCTACCTGTAGGTGTACAACACAAAGCTCTGCACTGTAGTACAAGCTACCTGGTTTTGATCCACACATTCTATACAGAAGGGCATACAAGGCATGCTCAAACACTTAGAGAAATGAAGGCATTGTCAGTCAACAACATACTGAAAGGCCATACAGGGCATGCTCACACATGTAATCAAAAGAAGCCCATGTCTGCAAACAACAGTGGACCAGACATATCTGGCAGTCGCATATGTTAGTGCAGACACTCCTCAGTATGCACCACTCATGCTTTGTATACACAGTGGATAGGAATACATGCATATATATCCAAGGACAATGCACTATTTATTTAACATTTGTTAACCAGGAAAGTCTAACTTGGAACAAAGCCAATTTTCAGCATTGGCCTGGGGACAAATGCTCCAGATGCATGTCTTCTTAACGTGGGAGGAAACTGGAGCACCCAGAGGAAACCCACACGAATGCAGGGAGGACATGCAGACTCCACACAGAAGGAACCCTAGCCAAGAATCAAACCAGAGCATCTCTTGCTGTGAGGTGACAATGCTACTGCTGCACCACTGTGCCATCCAATAATCCACAGTATTAATCTGTCTGCCGTATAATAAGCCAAACATACATGTACATAGATGTGTGGAAGAGAGTGACTGTGACAAGGAGCCAACCATTATGAGGCTTGTCCCACCCAGCACACAGCCAAATGACTACAACCACATGATGCTCAGATGTCACTCACTGTAGACATTAGCCACCCATATCTGTCAGCTTACGGACTATGTAGTGCAAGTTCTAGCTGTGCAACATGACTGTACAAGGAAGTAGTCATCTAGCAGCTGTATACATGTACCTGTGGAATATAACTCTGCTTGTGCCCGCATGTGGTGTGTCAGCCTCAAGATGAATGGGTTATGGTCCATGCCCATACACTGTCCTCCCCATATCCCTACTATGACAAACCCGCTGAGGTCATCCACTTTGAAATACACCATTGGGAAAAGTGTAGCTCAGTAATATCCGTAGTGCGTCCCATAACTGCATACTGCTGTAGTATGATAAAGTAGCTAGGTAGGTGTTCTAACCCCAGACATGGCAACTATATGTGCTAATGTGCATGTCTGTCTGTGTAGAGAGCAATACTTTTTACAATAGCCACACTTCTTACAATTCCCATACTCAACTTTGGCAAGGCTGCTGATGTCACCCACCTAGAAATACACCTCTGGGAAGCTTGTAGCCCAGTAATCTCTGTAGCATGTCCTGTAACTACATCTTGCTGTAGAGTGATAAAGTAGCTAGGTAGGTGTTCTAACCCCAGACGAGGCAAACGTATGTGTGTGCTAGTGGGTTGATGGTTTGTCTCTGTCTGTGTACCAAGCAATGCATTTTAGGGTAGGTACACAAATTACAATTCCTATACTCAACTTTGGCAAGGCTGCTGATGTCACCCACCTAGAAATACACCTCTGGGAAGGTTGCAGCCCAGTAATCTCTGTAGCACATCCTTTAATTGCGTACGGCTGTAGAGTGATAAAATAGCTAGATAGGTGTTCTAACACCAGATGTAGCAACTGTGTGTGTGTATCTGTCTGTGTAGAGAGTAATGCATTTTTGGGTAGCCACACAAATTCCAATTCCTATACTCGACTTTGGCAAGCCTGCTGATGTCACCTACCTAGAAATACACCTCTGGGAAGGTTGAAGCCCAGTAATCACTGTAGCATGTCCCGTAACTGCGTACTGCTATAGAGTGATAAAGCACCTAGGAAGGTGTTCTAACCCCAGACGTGGCAACTGTGTGTGTCTGTCTGTGTAGAGAGCAATGCATTTTAGGGTAGCCACACAAATTACAATTCCTATATTCAACTTTAGCAAGCCTGCTGATGTCACTCACCTAGAAATACACCTAAGGGAAGGTTATAGCCTAGTAATCACTGTAGCGTGTCTGTGTGTGTGTGTGTGTGTGTGTGTGTGTGTGTGTGTGTGTGTGTGTTAGTGCATGTGTCTGTCTGTGTAGAGAGCAATGCATTTTAGGTTAGCCACACAAATTACAATTCCTATACTTGACTTTGGCAAGCCTGCTGATGTCACCCACCTAGAACTACACTTCTGGGAAGGTTGTAGCCCAGTAATCACTGTAGTGCATCCCGTAACTGCGTACTGCTGTAGAGTGATAAAGTAGCTAGGTAGATGTTCTAACTCCAGCTGTGACAACTGTGTTTGTTAGTGTGTGTGTGTGTCTGTCTGTTTTTTTCTGTGTAGAGAGCAATGCATTTTAGGGTAGCTACACAAATTACAATTTCTATACTCGATTTTGGCAAGCCTGTTGTCACCCACCTAGAAATACACCTCTGGGAAGGCTGTTGCCCAGTAATCTCCATAGCGTGTCCTGAAACTGCATACCACTGGACTGTGATTTAGAACTGTATCAGGGTTCCATCCCCACCCATGGTAGCTCTGAAGGTTTTGTGTGTGTCCATGTCTGTATACAAAGCAATGCATTATATGCTAGTCACATGCAGTACATTTCACACGGCCCACTTTGACAATCCAGCTGATGTCATTCTTTGTGAAATACAGCTTTGGGGAAGGAGTTCCCAACTAATCCCTGTGGTGCGTCCTATAACAGCTCCATGCTGTAGTGTGGTATAGACCTCTGGCAGGGGTTCTATACCCACACATGTCAGTCGTGGATGTTTTGTGTGTGTCTCACTGTCTGTGTAGGGAACAATGCATTTTAGGGCAGTCAACCGCAGTACATTTCAAATGGCCTACTTTGGCAATCCTGTTGATGTCATTCATTGTGGAATACACCCTTGGGGAAGAAGTACTTCAGTAATGTGCATGGCACATACTATAACTGAGTAGTGCTGAGGTGTAAAAAACTAGTTAGGTAGGGGTTCTATTCCCAGACATGACAGGTATGTGTGTGTGTGTGTGTGTGTGTGTGTGTGTGTGTGTGCGTGTGTGTGTGTGTGTGTGTGTGTGTGTGTGTGTGTGTGTGTGTGTGTGTGTGTGTTCATACCTCATGTCATGTGTAGAGGTAGTTGTGAGCCTGTGGCTAATGTGGAGCAGGTTTTGCATATGTCTTATATGGTAGCCCTACTGTATAGCACAATGTCCACTGTACAAGGATATCAGATGTGAAATAGCTGAGAGTCTGGGGTGCAAAGCCATACACATACATGTGACATCAAGGCCAGGCAATCACATTTAGCAACCCCAGTATTACCCAGAGCACACTCTTAACCCATGTCTCATACGCACGCACATGCCTAGGCAACAACCAATATGTGGGTAGTACATTGCATATTGGCCACTGATAGTAACCATGGAGTGATAGCAGTGGGTTACAGAGGGTATGTCCCCTGTCCATCTGTCCAATATGCATGTACATGCTGACAGCGCACCTCCCCCATGTTCCCCAATGGACACCTGCACCATCTGTGGTGCCATCATATGTGTCCCGCAATGGACATACCATGCCTTTACAACATGTCCTGTATGGACAGTTACCACTGACAATAGGGAATGCTGTCAGTATGCTATCAGTGTAGGTGCAGGTAAACCTGATGGCCATTACTGGTCCTTGCCACAGGCGGCAAGACAGGCACATATGATGGTAATTTGTGTTCATAACATGGGCCATACACCACAGGTACAGTTCCACATATCACTACATGCATTTTGGAGGTGTGCACATCCCAGACACTGTCCATGTCATGTGTTAAGAAACACATACATGGCAAGCGATACACAGCATTGGCCACACACAATAGTCACCCAGGTGACTGGATGAGGGATACAATACCCACCTGTGTGGGCAAGAGCAGAAACTACAGTCCTGAGACACAATGCAGACCATTGTCATGTGACCTGATGCCAAGGTATATCCATCACCTACCCTTGTATAGCCTGCTGCCACAGTCGACCACCACACACCCGTGCAGACATGCACCCATGCTTGTCAGTACTGGCACCCTGTGTGTGTGTCTGTGTGTTGTATGGTGGGTATGTTCACAGCCACACTCACTACAACCCCCATGCACATACAGAGGCATGCTGTCAGATGTCAGACACCTCCTCATACCCTTTTCCCATACAACCTCCGTATGACCCATGTGGTGTATTTGGTACCTGCACAGTGATGTGTTGTGACAATCCTGCTACTGATGAGTTGTACCCCTGGCCCTGCCAAGTGTGTTGATGTGTGCGTGTCCCTGTGAGAGTGTGGCTGTGTTAATGCTGGCACCTGTACATGCTGACAGGCACATGCACGTCACCTACCGAATAGCTACTGTATCCCTGATGCAGATGTCAGGCATCATCACAGAAATGTTCTGAGGGCTCCACAACAGGTAACCCATGTGGCACATCCAATACCTGCATTGAGCTGTGAATGCAGTACATAGTTGTCAAGTGTTTGATACCCTGTGCTGGTAGGTGTGTGACACAAACAAGTTGCAGTTTTACTCCCTTACCCCTCCCTGACATGTCTTTGTCTCTGTCTGCCTCTCCCACTCCCTCTCTGGTAGATTTGGAGACCTACACAAGCATTGCTTAGGCAACAGCATGTGTATTTTAAGTAATGCTCATGATCAGTTGATGGCCTCTGCATTAATCACAGCCCTCCCCTAGCTGATTGCATGTGCAACAGCTGTGGTAACATTCCCATAGTCAGTTGCATGGAAACACACTCTGATATTTAGGAACATCATGTTGGTGTTGGCCCTTGTCATTCACTGTGAGCAGGAACTAGATCTGTTGGTTGGCAACCAGCATCTGCGATGGATTGGGAATTTACCTTCAACAACATACACTGTGGAAATAGGGCAACACATCGGAGGGGGATGTGCCTGACCCACCTACAGACTGTAAGTGCTGCTATACTGCATGTGGCATACTGTTGGTTTAACAGTGTGTGTGTGGATATGTCTTTCCTACATGTCTCCATACCTGCCATGTCAGTTCCATGTTTATGTGGAATCCCCATCTGCAGGGTCATCTGCAGACAGGGCAGTGTGTTGTGCCATTGTTTCCATGTGTTATCAATGGAGCATCTATCTGTGGACTGCAAACAGTAGTGTGTGGATTGCAGTCTGTAGATGGTGAAAGCCGTGACAGTTACTGGCATCTTATCCCTCATAGGACATATGTTGCAACAAACCCTGTTACAACAGTAAATGTATGAGGTTATCACAGCAACATGTCATTATTGGCCCTGTATATGTGCTGCCAGCCACAACTCTGTCAACCTGTGCACATATGTCGTGCATGACATGGTGCGTATGTGCTATACACCATAATTAGTGTCATCACATCTGCTAACAAGCCAGTGAGATATCAGACCACCCCACATATTATGTACAGTAGGGGTTATATTTAATGACATAACCTGGACATTCTGTGGATGATTGTACAGTCCTATGCGTGTGTGGGCATTAGTGTTACAGACAGCAGGTAGCAATGACTTCTACAGGAGAACTGGCACACTCAGGGCAGGTACATATGTGTAGGAGGTTCAGGAACTACAGACAGAGTGCGAGTAGAGCTGTGTTATGCTTTGTATAGTACTGGTGTTACAGGGTGTGTGTGTGTACATACTACTTTACTTTGGAATGCAGTCTGTCTGCATAGCCCTTATCTGTGGGCCTATCCTCTTGGTGGCCAGAGGTGTACCTAATATGTGTTGTCTGTCTATCATACAGGTCCTGTGTCTGATATCCCTCTGGCAGTGTGTGTGTGGAGTGCTATCAGTACATGACCTAGATATCAAGCTTTGCACATATGACATGCTGTGGGGGGGTTGTTCCATAGTGGGCTGTGAGTATATCGCACTGCCATTGCTGCCATCAGTCCACATCTGTTGTATCCCCCACACATATGGTGGGGCTGGCCCCATATATGTGTGGGCGTCACCCACACAATGCATGTGTGCTCTTATGCACTCCAGAGGCCAGTGTATGTAACAGTGGTATATGGCCCTGTATTACTGAGTCTGGGTGGGGGACCATAAATGACCTAGGCTGTTAAATATGTGAGGATATCAGGGGTGAGCTGCCATGATGTTTCTGGAAGTAAAGTAACATATACTTCACCTATATGTACATCACATACATATATTCGGTTACTGCAAACCTACTGCCACCTGCCAGATGGACTGTTCTGTTTGTTAGTATGCATGTGATAGTGTCAGTTATGCCTTGTTATGTCACGGTTACAACCCATGTGGTCACATGACATCTTTACCTTCCACTGCTGTTGTACAGAGTGTAGATAGTGGCTGCTGAACTATACACCTGCATTACACACTGTTGATCGTTTGGTATCCTGTGGCTCTGTCAGTCCTCACTACTGTACAAATCTAAGGACTTGGCTTGGACAGCGATGGTTGTAAACCAGATACTGCATTAGTATAACTATTTTAAGGTTGCATTCCTCTGTCTATATGGATGTTACTGTCTGAACAGCTATATGACATGGCATTGGAGAACTGTCATGATACACATTGAAAGGTATTCCATTTCTGCAAACCTGTGTGTGGAGTTTACCCAATGACCTCTCTGTGGGTATATTTTGCAGACAACGGTCGTCGTTTGTATGGGTGGCCCATACAGTGTCCCATTGTTCAGGGGTTAGCTGTAGGCATAGTGGCTTTTCCATATTGTGTGCACCAACTACATATGTATCCTACTGTACATATATCTGCGTGTGTATATGTAGTCACATGTATATCCATATATATATGTATATATCTATATTTCTATATATATATATATATATATATATATATATATATATATATACACATATGTACATATGTATGTATCTGCATATCTGTGTCTGTGTATCTGTATCATGGGGATGTGCTGGTTACCACAGTTTACATTACCTATGAGAGGCAGACTGTACTGCATGATATGTCAACAATACCAGCCTGACATCATACAGGTGGGATGTTGTACTCTTAACTTCCTGTGCCCATGTCATGTCAGGTCCTGGTTACAGGATCTGCAGCCCTTGGTAGTGTATTGCGGGGTGGATGTGTTTGGCCGTGAGGGGATGCCTACTTGTACAAGACGTATAGTGTGTGGGGCCTCTCAACCCCAGTGTTGGTGCATGTGGACATATGTGTGTTCGTTAATCTGCCATTGCTCTCTACAGATGTATGGACATATTTACGGATATAGATATATATATATATATATATATATATATATATATATCTGCTGACATATATGTAACTATGTCCATATATACAAACATAGCTATATATCTGCATACACATATGTAACATACTGTGTATATGTAGTCATATAGGTGTAGACACATATATGTTTCGATGTAGCCATTAGCGTGTCCATATATAGTAATATCTATGCATATAATGTTAGAAAGCTATACACACACGCACACACACACACACACACACATATATATATATATATATATATATATATATATATACAAATACAGATATGTTGTAGCAGTGTATATAGCAATATATTTACACACAGATACATCTAGATGATGGTATACATTCTCTGTACAATTGCATGACTGAACTGGTTGATATGTTTCAGATATTGCCCTGACTTTCTACAGCTGTACTGGCCTACTGTTAGACCATTGTAGCTGTATTGCAGAGGGTCCTGGGGTCAAGAACTGCATGTGCTGGATATTGCATTGCACAGCATATCTGTTATGGCTGTGGTGGGGGGGACATAGCAGTCATCACTAAGTTCCCCTCATCTAAGCCCCCACCCCCATCAGCTTTGCATAAGGTCAGTTATTTTGTGGTGGGGGGTTCAGCTGTTATTCCTATCTATATATATATATATATATATATATATATATATATATATATATATATATATATAATCTATATTTATATCTAAATATATGTGGACATTTGTATCCATCCACCTACATACCATTGATGTGATAGGACGTATGTGTGAGTCAGACATTTATATGTACCTGTTTATCTCTCTACATTTACAGATCTATGACTGTCCATATGTCCATGCATGAGTGGCTCACAATATTGGCCTGCCCCACATTCGTCTGGCCAATTGACATGGATGATGTCAGGCATATGATCAGTCAGGAATGCCAATACATTACATTTACAGACATCATGTTGTTCAGATTATGTGTATTACAATAGATCACTGTTTAACTAGCAACATTTTACATGTATATGAACAACATTTCACATGTCCAGATATGTACCCCACTTTTGTCACACTGTGTCCACAATGTTTGCAATAAGAGGTTGATTGTTGTGATATTAGTACAATTCCCCTTATGCAGATTGACTGTGCTGCATGACAGATCTGGGAATACATGGGATGTCTGTATATCCAACATGGTGTAGTGTTAATTCACTATGATTGTGGTATGCAGTGTCCAGGGTTCGGTCCATGCAGTGGCTGTCAATTATGTTGCGGGGTTGAACAAGGGTGGTGGAATGCAGGGTGATTAAGGCACTTGTAAGCAGTTGTGAGGGTGTTTGCGCGATGGTATGCATCACCAACTGCAGTTAACAGCCAGTTACACCAGGTTAGCCTTGACATTGCTTACTTTGTATACGCAGTGCTCACCGTCACGCAAACACAGACCTCCTGTTACATATGCCTACAAATAGTTTGTGTCAGATTTGCTGAGCCTGGAAATTTAAACTCACTTACTAGTGCTGACATATGCTTACAACAGCTTAGTGCTGCTTAACCTAACTACTGCTGTATGGATTATGATACCGACACCTCACATGTGCATTTCCTGCAGTTCTCCTGTTTTTATATATATATATATATATATATATATATATATATATATATATATATATATATATATATATATATATCTGTTATGTTGTGGCCTCAGTACTCCAGTTCATGTATATACGTTATTCTGTGGGATATGCAACATACATATTACCCATAATGAGGCTTGCCATGGGAAATGGTATGTCCCTGTACCTTCCCTGTGTCCCCCCCTCTTTTCTCACTGACATCCACGGGCCAGTCCCATTAGAACGGGTTCATCCAACCATGGCATGCCTCGGTCCATAATGTTGTACTCATCACCCCCCCTCGTTCCCCCTCCACATCAGTCATCCTTCCTACAGGTTCCAGCCTAATCTAACCACACCACTACACATTGCCCACTCTCCACTTCTCAGGACCCTTTGCGTATGTTGTCTCAACCCATGGATCTTCAGGCTTCCCACACATGTAGTCCGCAAACATATGTCACTGTCTGTGCTTACATTTTAGGCATGGTATGTTACGCTGAGGACTCTTTTTGGCAGACGTTTGGGGTGGTCCCACCAGGGATGGACGTGTGTTTGTTTAAGAGTAGATGTAGCAGTGTGACACTGTTTCTCCCACAGGTAGTATCCTGCCAGTAGTCTGGGAGCCAGTGCTGTGCTAATCTTAGTGGTGCGTATTATTAGATTTGCATGATAATTGCCTTTTGGCATTGATTTCCTTTTCGCCACTTATTATATATGTCTCATGTATCTTCAACACATGTGTAAGGACACTGCATGGGGTCATGGGAACCTCTACACTTTATTACATTAACACCTCACATCTGGACTTACTGCTCTACTCCAGTTCACATATGTCTGTTCTGTAGTCAGTTATGGCACATATGACTGTATACTGCTGCCTTTCACAGGTTCACTTTGGTTATACTATGGTGAGGACATGTTTACTACAACCCCATTCTTCTGTACGTTTGTTATGGCTTGGTGGATAGCTACTGGGACTATGTTGTATAGGATCCTGGGTTCATGACCTGCATGGCTGTTTATTTTGCTGCCAGGCTGACAAAGGCCCATTGGATACAGAGTGATTAAGGCACTCTAAAGCAGTCTTAAGGCCTTATGCCCGCTTACTAGTGCATACATATGCCTACTATTGCCTATTTGTGCTTACACCTGCTTACTAGCATGTGTATATATATATATATATATATATATATATATATATATATATATATATATTATGTATATGCATGCAGACATATATATATATATATATATATATATATATATATATATATATATATATATATATATATATATATTGCTGAATATATATCTAATGACATGTGGATGTTTGGGTGTCTGTATATATATATATATATATATATATATATATATATATATATATATATATATATATATATATATATATATATATATATATATATGGGAACACTTCACATAATCGACTACTGAAATCTCAATTTCATATGGTCGAGACCATATGATCGAGATTTTAATAAATCGAATGTGTGTAGTGTTTAGAAATAAGACTTTACTTACCTTAATACATTACGTGCACACAGAGGCAAGTATTGTTGTATGCCTTGTGTGTACGTAATGTTTTATTTGTTTGTGGTGTTGGCAGGAAGTGAGAAATCTCCGTTTTGCTTCCGCATACAGCAAGACGGAGATTTCCCATCTCCCCACTGTAGTGCGATCTTGGAGTTGGTATATTTAAGTAGGGGTGTGGGGCACAGCCCCCACATGAGGGTGCAAAGCGAAGTTTGTGTTTTTTTTTTTTTTTTTTTTTTTTACGGTTTCTCTTCAGAAGTTCGAGTTTCCGAAACTCGAGCTTTTGGTTTCGGTTATTTGCAGTTCAAGATTTTGGAAATTCGATCTTCTGAAGTGAATCCATATATATATATATATATATATATATATATATATATATATATATATATATGGGTATTTATATATATGTCTGTCTATGCATGTATACATTTGTACTACAGAGAGGGAGAGGTATATATCTATTTAGTTATGGGTACATATACACACACACATACCTCTACATATTTAGCTACATATCCTGTAATGCTGAATGATATTACTGGATACTGTGTTTTGTGTGCATATCGGCCAACCTTGTGTGCCACGTATGCTTTGTGATACCTACAACTAAATCCGTTAGTGTACATAGAGTCACACATGAAATCTATTGTTAGTACCCAGAATACATTTGTCCTATGTGGGACAACCTGAACATTGGGTATTCAACTTTCGTCTACACCCAGAGATACATAGGTATCCATGGCTATGTGCATGGACTACGGTGTGTGCCAGATCTAGGATACTTGGGTTGGTACAACATACGAGATGGGTCCCGGGAGTGGGGAAGTGGAGGGGGGCAATGTGTGATGGTGTGGTAGCTATGGGCCAGGAACCAGGGTAGGGATAGTGGCTGCATGTGCGCAGTGGGTGGGGGGAAGCAGAACTGTGGGTAATGAATGTATGGGTCAGGGATGGCCTGGGTTGGATGGGCCTGTACTGCTCGGTCTGCCTAGTGGGTGGGGAAGAGGGGTATGTGATGTAAACATGTGAAACATAACAGAGGGCTATTTTAAATCCCTATTTCAATGACACGTGTATAATACAATGAGCTTGGTAATGTTTTGCAGGGCGGACATGTTTGGCTGGGTGGGGGGTATACCAATCCGTACGTGATGTATATTGTTTGGGGCCTCTCAAGCCCATTAACGGTGCATGTGGACATATATGTTTCTAACTATGTTTGTATATGCCTAAGGAGACAAATATCTGCGTACATATATGTAACTTGCTGTGTATATATGGACATATAGATGCTGACATATATATGTGTAGTTGTTGGTATTTGCATGTATATCTGTTCATATATTTGTATAGATATATATATATATATATATATATATATATATATATATATATATATGTGTATATATCATATATATCTGATATATATATATATATATATATATATATATATATATATATATATATATATATATATATATATATGTATATATATTTTATATATATATATATATATATATATATATATATATATATATATATGTGAGTACATCTATAGAGATGTTGTATCCATTTAGATAGTAATATATTTGCACACACACGTCCATCTAGCTGTAAGTATATATTCTCTGTACTGTTGCATGACTGGGCTGGAGTTATGTTTCTGACAACATACAATTTAAGCATATCTCGCATGGCTTAGTGGTAAATCATTTTGTGTATTGTGTGCATGGTCCTGGGTTCTGGCCTAGCAGAAGCTGTTTGTTTTGTTGCTGGAGAGAACACTGGCCATTGGATACAGTGTGCTTAAGGCACTTTAAAGCGGTTGTAAGTGGATTTTCACAGAGGTAAGCACTGCTAACTTCCGGACACAATGTCTTACAGCCAGTTAGCTTCTCCCTTGCTTAATCTGTGTCAGCAGTGCTTAACCCCGCACAAATGCACTTGCACATGCTTACATATACTTACCACTGCTTATCTATGCTTGCGCCTGCTTACTGCTGCCTTATTCGTTATTGTACTGACTCTTCACATGTGCATTTCCTGCAGTACTCCTGTTCATAAAAATTATGTTATTTAGTGGGTTTTGCATTACAAATATTGCTTATACCATGCTTTGCTGTGTAAAACAGATTGTGCTGAGCTGGGACTCAAACTGGGAATGCCTGCTTATTAGACGAACGCTCTGCCCAGTACACTATTGCTGACATGTTTCATTTGCATATATTGTCCTTGTTATCCTCTTCAGCCTTTTAGGCTGCTTTCACTGTGGCTGACCAATGGGCACACCCGTGCACCTACGGTTAGCTGTACTTGGAGCTTTAGACACCAATACGGGGTTTCTTGTTTACATTTTTCTGTCTTGTTGCTGTTGTACACATGGGGGACTGTTGTTGGGGATATGTGGACACCTATGAGTGGTATTGCTTATTTATTTACACTTTATGCTGTTCAACATGTTTATTCTGAGGGCTCTGCTCTCAGACATGCCCCCTGCACTCGTACACGCTCCATGTAAGCCTAGGGGCTCAGGCAGCACGCCTTCATCACTATGCATGGCGCGCTGCCGTCCTGCTCCTAAGCAGCCACTTCTGTGCAGGACTAGACTCATCTTGCATGTAAGATTAGTAAATCCGGAGGCATGTAAGCAATGTAATTCAGTGTAGAATGCTGGAAGGGTAAATAAATGATGGTGGAGTTTTGCTTAAGGTATTTATATCGCTCTGGAAGATTTAAAAATATATGATTACATAGTGGGCCCTATAACGGATAAGAGTACGAAGTAAACAGGGCATAGATTTTGTGTAGGAATACTCTAATATGTTGTAACCAATATTTTTTATACTTACATAATCAAAAAGAATGCTGGGAACAAAACAATTTTGCTAATGAGAAAAATATTAATGTACAATGAATAATTCTGAAAATAAATAGGTAGGTGGAGTGGAAAGGAAAGAACTAGACTTTTGGATGGTAGGAAAATAGGTTAATGATTTAAGTAAACTCACATTTTAGCCAGATTATAAAGGGTTATACTATAGAGTTGTGAAGAAGAGAGAGCATAGACAAAGGTTAATAGCATTAGGGCAATTAGAGCAAGAATGACAAAATAGACCAAAGAGTGAATGGAAGTGGGGCTGTGGAGGCATCAAAAAGGAGTTATGTACTTAAGCATAGTGGGAAGTAATGTGACAAGAATTGTTACAGGCTGAATGAAAAATTGTTTTTTTGAAAATGTATTCAGAATGAGTAGGTAATCAGTCATGGCCAAGTGGACTTGTATGAAATTATACAATGCAAAAGCTAAAAGAGACACACCACACATCTTGAGGCTGGAGTGGAGGAACTTCAGTTCATCTTGCAGCACAAAACAAAACTTTTCCGATGGATAAAAAAACAACATAATAACAAGATACCATTGAGAGGAAACACAAGTACTAGATTTATTTGAAGGTTAAAAGAGCTTTTAGCCTTCAGATAAATCCAGTACTCGTGTTCCTGACAACAGTATTTTGTTATTTTGTTGAGTCATCCTGCATCCAGATGTTTCTGATCTAGTTCTAGACAGGGGTTACAACAACTCTCAGACTTTTTGCTTAGGAACCATTGAAGAAAGTTACAAAGATTCTGGGGACAGAAATGCCCAAAGTTAGGGACAGTTTGTAAATATTGCCCTAGTTCATTCAGTAAGTGAATAGAGCATGTTTTGCATCAACAAGCATTTTCTGAACAAATGGAAGTATGAAACTCTTAAGACCTTATTTATTTTATTTATTTATTTTATTTTACATTTGTTAACCGGGAAATTCCAACTGGACCAGGTCCATTTACAGTGGAGGCCCAGAGAGAAAAGCTCCGAAACATTGTTACAAAAAAAAAAAAAAAAAAAACAAGAGAAGCAAATTTATACAGTGTTATACAAAGGTCATTTAAAAATACAACATGGAGTTAGACATTTTGCCAGACAAGCACTGAAAATATATAAAATAAATTGGAAAAATACATTTTCCAGGAGAAACAGTCAAGGATTCCATTTAATGTGCAGGTGTATAATGATTGTGATAAAAAGAAGAGCAATTGCCTGCTATGAGAACTAGCAACTAACAGCCAGAGTTATTGGCTGGGTTTAATACTGTAGAGGGTTAACGTGAGTAGCTTGGAAGTTGGAAAAAGAAGGGGGGAGATGGGAGAGTAAAGGTTAAGTGATACAAGGACATAACCAGGTGTCTAGTAGATGTGATTTGAGGGAGTTTTTGAATTTTGAAAAAAGAAAAAGGAAAAGAAAAAGAAGTGATGGACATGGCAAAAATATTAGTGAAAATCTGGGACATTCTGCAAAGTCAGGAACAGTTGAGAGTTGCTTGCAAGCTTGTACATATGAGGGATCCCAGGACAGGCACTTAGAAGAAGTGAAGAGGAAGGTAAAATTCAGATGTTAACTTCAAATGTGGAGGAAGTGGAGAGAGTGAGGAAGAGTAATAAAACAGGAAGTAGGTTAAAAAGAGGGTGCTTTGATTTGATCATTATACTGCAGGATATTAAAGTGAAGCAGGAAATGTTGTGGAAAGTGATATTTATGGAAGCTGAAAGAGACTAGTTAAAAGAGGGAGGCTAATGATGCCAGTGCCTTCTAGGAAATGGATAATGGAAAAAACTGACATGTTGAAGGAAACTGAGAGTAGAAGGTGGATATTAGTGAAATGTAGGACTGATTTGGAGATATGGATGGTGGTTTTCTGTGGGCCAAACAAAGATGAGTTATTGATATTTCAGTGGTATTTTCAGTGCTAGGAGGACATGGATGTGGGACGGAATTATTGTGATACCAGAAGGGAGATTTTAATGTTGCATTACAGCTGGGTAAAGGCAGACTGTTCTGAAGGATATAGTGCAGTTTGAAGTGTCAGGAATCATTAAAAGCTAGGATGGAGGTCTGAATGCCGTATGGCAGATTAGACATGGGGACAGATACTCTTCATTTATTCCGGGATAAGTATAAGCAATTTGGGTAGGATATTAGTGAGCACTGATTTCAGAGAGGAAACAAAGATCATACAGGTTAGAGGCTGGTGTCTGGTGATAATGATCATGATAATTAGGTATTGACAGTGGAGCTGTTGACAGTAGGCACACCATTGTTTAACTTGAAAATATGAGATAGAGAGAAAGAGATGAGCAAATGTAAGGGCTTCATAGAATGATTATAGATGTCATCAAGGGCTTAGGTCACAGTCAGTGCAATGGACTTAAGGAAGTATATAGTAGGGCAGAATTATTTGGAGATATATAGTGTTAAGGAGAAGGAAGGAGGATCATATTAAGGCACAAGAGAAACTACATTGGAAAGTGTGGAATCTTTGAAAAAATATTTAAGTGCAACTAGGGAAGTATATGGGTTGAAAACCCAGAGAGTGTGATGGTAGGAAAGGTAGAAGAAAAGCTCAGCAGAAGAAAGGAAATAGAATGGGTGCAAGAGAGCCTGGAGGCATATATCTAGCATGGAATTTTAAAGAGCTAAGAATGGATACAGTGTTGAGGAGATGGAGATCAAAAATATGATGCATTCACGTATAAAAATAGGGTGTATATTATCATATCGCACACAGAAGAGCGAACGACAGATAATCAACCCCATGTAAGTGAAAGCTTACAACGTCGAAACTTCAGAACAGCAATTATTTTCCAATGGAAAACAATCGCTGTCCCAAAACAAACAACCCCCCCCCCCAGTAAAACATTACTTAACGTGGGGGGCTTCGCCCCCCACACCCCCCCTACTTAAATATACCAACTCTGGGATTGCCCTACAGTGCCAAAAAGGCAAAGTATCGAAAGCAGCCAAACAAATTTTTTCCCAGGGAAAGAATTCTCTGAAACCTAAAAATACTTATGCAATAATTCCATACAGAGTATTCTGTCAGAATTGTTGGGTAAGCAAATGCCTGTAACTAAGGAAATGAGAAACATTTGAAGTGTCACAGCATGCTAAAGTAAGTCCCAAAACACAGAGGCTAAATGGCCTAAAGAATGGACTTGCATATACTAATGGCAAGATAGCTATTTCCCAGGAAATTCCCTTTCCTTCGAGGTATGGCAATCTCAGAGTTAGTATATATAAGTCTGGGGTTGTAGGGGGCTTGCCCCACATATAAGGAGGGAGATGTAGGGGGGCTTGCCCCTCTATGAAAAAGAAGTTTAAAGAAAAAGAGTGATGTTAGAGATTTGTCCTTATCCTAAGCGTTTGACCTTTTTTTCAGTCTCTCGGCAGTCAACATTACAGATGGCAACATTTCACTAGGGAGTCAAGGAAATGATTTTTTTGAGCTGAGACGCAGGCTCTGAATTGACTAGATATAGTAATGCTTTGTTAAGTTTAATTTTTTTGGCCATCAAGAAAACAGTTATTAGAAAATGGAAATCAAAATCTAAATCAACTGTAACTGATATACTCAATATAATAAAGGAAATGAAATAAGTAGAAGTGGGATCTTTAGAAAAGAGAAGGAGCAAATGACATAGAAATAAATGGAAATTGTGAGAATCAATGCATGCAGAATTATGTCCAGGAGGGGTAAGAGTGGGGTTTAACAGAACGTAGGACTTCAGCAATATATGTAAAGTTGGACTGATGATAGTTACAAAGAAAGTGATGCATAATATATGGAAATGGAAAAGCATGTTAATACAATTTTCTTTTCTGTTAATAGTTTGCATATGTCTTAACTGATAATTTAATAAAGGTGGTAAAATAGATATAGTGTATAAGATGGTGGAAGGTGGAAAGGCTTTCATTACATTTTATGAGTGACTGTAGGGGACTAAAATGCACCATTGTTGGAATGGGGAGACTCAATGGTTTAAGAGATGGGGTTATTTTCTCTGAGGAGAAAAAGATAAGCTTTGGAGGATTACAGAAGTGAAGTTGCCTATAGACTTCTTGCAGACAGACAGGAAAGAGGGAAGGAATATTTATCTCTGGATTCTTAAAAAAATTATGACTGATATAAGATTAAGCAGAAATTGACAGGTGAACAGATACTACATTTTGCAGGAAATTAGTAACCATAATTATGCCAACGAGGAGAAAGGAAGGTGAGAATCCAAAGACAAAGACTTACAGGTGAGTCAGTTTATTAAAGGGTGATGGCAAGATTTTTTCAAGGGTCTCAGGAAAGAGAAGAAAAAGTGTACACATTAGAAATGTGTTGAAGGTTGGTTGCATGGTGTATTCAATGGATAGGAGAATAAAATCAGGGCACTGACAGTGTTGATGGATGTTACGGTTGTGTTTTACTTATCAAATTTGGAATTTAGTTAAAGGGTGTGAAAGGAGATGTGGGTAGGAAGGTCTCCTACCTTGTATTATACCAATATTATGAGGGTAGGGGGAGATGAGATTTCTTAAATGGAAATAGCTTTGGAGAAAGGGATGCATTAGGGAAACATGCTGTCAAATTATGTCACATCATGGAAGATTTAAGGGGAAGGTGCTAAGGGGAAACAGAAAAATATAAGGTATAGAAAGGTAAACTTTTATATATGTTCACAAATAACTGCCTAGTGTTCAAAGAATGTAGATCAGGTTTACCGCTGGCACTAAGAAGCTATGTAATGTTATTAAAGAATGTGAAATATTATTTGTTCCAGTGGTATTAAGGAGATTTAAATAGTTTGGAAAGGGTGCAAGGATTAGGTACTGTAACACTAGCTCAGTCAGGGTGGCCATTGGAGAAAATAGAAGAGGAATTGGAGTTGCTATTAATGCAGGTGGGTGCAAAATATCATGGTCCATAGCTTTAAAGAAAGTGCTGATTAACAGTAGAAATCAATAAGATAAATGACAGAAAATGATAGAAAGCAAACGGAGCAGATGTGGGCAAAATCCAGAACTTTGATTAAGAAAGTTCAAAAGATAAGGATAACAGGAGTCCACAGGTGTTATCTCTAGTTAAGGCATCTGTGTATGCTATCACAAGAAAGAGAGCTTTAAGGAATTTGAAGGAGACAAGCCTGAAATTTGTGTGGAAATGGTCATAGGCTAAGATTTTTAGGAATAGAATGACTAGAATGATGGCAGACATGAGGTAGTAGTGAGAACTGTCTGTGTCCGAATGTATGTGATGACAGTGAACCCTGGGTATTTGATGAAAAAGGAAGAAAGCTTAAGTGAGACGAAAACAAATGGATCTAGTCAGATAGATGATGAGTTAAAGAGTTAAGGGGATAGATACATAAGGAGGAGACAGAAAATAGGCAATGGTTAGTGAAGGGAAGGTGTTTAAAAGGCCAATGGATGTTTCAAGAATGGCTCTGGGGGAATCCATTTCTACAGGCTAAGGGAGATCATAAATGGTAAGGCATGAGAAGAGAATGATGCAAACAGAGAAGAAGAAGATGAGTCAGAAGAGAATGGGAGGTGTACGCCAAGATATAAAGCAAGACTGAATGTTAGGAAGGATCTGCAATTGTAAAAGGGAAGAAGGATAGTAAAACACTTTGTGGACTGTGTAAAGAGTGGAGCAGAAATGGGAGTATCAGAGTATAAGACGATGTGTACATTCGAACTACAGTGAGCTTAGACTATATCTTCTAGCACTGGGCCGAAGCTAGCAACAGGAAGAGTGAGACAGGTTCCCAGACATATGGTGAAAGGAGTGCTAAGAGTAGGCTAGGGAGAGCCTGAAGGAACTAATAAGGGAGATGTATGAGGTGCTCAAGTGTGGTTTGTGGTTAGTGGTAGACCTGAATCTGCATTTGTTTCATAGCTGGTGTAAGACAATTAACAAACTAATGGGGGGGATGATTCTTGCAGCAGCACATATGCTGAAATTGCCATCAGAAGAATGAAGGTGGATTAATTTTATATCATACCTAATATGAGAGGCCACTGAGGGTGGTCAGTCCTGCTGCTTCTTTGTTTAAACATCTAGTGTTTTGCTTTGGATAGAGGTCTTTCTTCAGGTATCTGAATATTGTATTCTGTATCTGTTAAGCAAAAATATTGCTATATTTTATTGTTACTTAGGGAGCAGTTATATTATAATTCTAAGTAATGTATAAGTCCTGATATAGTTTTCTAAACACTGCTGAAGTATTAGTTTTATCTATGTATTCCTAGTGCTTCTGTTCTTTCCCTTGTGTCCAGCTAATTTAGGCCAGTCTTCAGTTGCTTGTAAGCATCTGCTAATTAAATATTGAGCACTATCTATTTATTTGTTGAGTTTGTGTACTGTCAAAATTTGTACAGTAGCTAGACACATTCACTTTTTGTATTTGTAGCCAAATATTGGTAGCTGCTGATCTGACCTTTTATTTCTACAGACATTGTCATGAGATAACAGTGTTTACCCTGTCTGACTGAATGTGCTTCAGGCAAAGGAGATCTACTTACCTAATTACAAGAGAAAGTAGTTACAAGTACAACAGACATACTAGACTGTCTGCTTAAATGATGCCTTGTCTTTGGTTTGAGTGCTATGACAAGTAAGGTCGCACTTCTGCTAGAATTACTTTGTTGGGTATTTCTAATTATATCATTCCCAAATAGTTTTCAGAAATAGCCGTCATATTTACTGTAACAGCTAACTCCTACTAGTGGTGGCTGCAGGAAGGAGGTCTTGCAGACATTAACCCTGGCCTTAATAGTGTCACCTCGGCATGTGCTATTTTACTTGAGTCATTTAAAGGCATTGCATAAAGCCAATATCATGACATTAACATAGTTTTGCTCTCTTCTTTTGTATGTTGTTATCTCAAACTCTCTCTTAACTGGTATTGAAGCCATAAACCACACATGTGTTTCAGGACAACCTTGTAGATCCCCACAGTGTGGGTACCAACCTGAATTACATAGAATCATATAGATTGTTCATGTTTAGTTGCACACCAGGCTGGGGTCATGCCATGCTTCAAATTACTACACTTATTGTGATTTGCTCTACTGCTTTTCCCCATCCCTCCCGCCCCATGCTCATTCCCTTTATTGTTCCTTAGCTACACCTCCATCTTGTACCAGCCAACAATACTCCATTGCTCTTTATCAAGAGGACTATGTCATGTTTAAGAAATCAGCCCATTTGTGTCTGCCCACTACTTCATTTCCAGATCCCCCCTCTGTCCCCTTTACCATCATTCAGTGCCATTCTGTCTCACTTATTCACTTCTTTATCCACTCTAGTGCTGTTTGCTACTTGCCCTACAGTAATCAAACTCTTTTTTTCTTATACCCAAATAAAACTACAGCATTTTTTGAGATGCACTTCTGGTCTTCTACCAGAGCATTCCTTCAATATTTCTAATCTGTTGAACTCACATGAACTCCTCCCCTATGTTTATATACACGAGCAGTATAAACTTTACAGCTAAGAACAGTATATTGCACTACATGTTGCAAATATTACAAGACTTACATTCAACCTACCAGTCACCACTATCACCTTTCATTACATTGTGCAAAAGCATGTATCATTGTACTCCACTACAAAGGCAAGGCAAACCCAACCTAACTACAAGCATTACTTCTATGAAATAGTACAACTTATTGTGTTATTTAAAATTCTTCTTCTGTTTATACTCCCTAGTTATCATAGTCCACTGAATACATTATGTTTCTATTACCCAAGCAGTCCAACACATAAACGCAATCTAAAACAACTTAGTAGTGCAACATTAAACCCCAAATATTGAGATCCGACACAATCAATCTGTTAATCTTAAAATCTATATCACCAAAGCAAACATGTAGATTTTAACATGCAGATAAAGCCAAGCATTACTGAAGAAATGTAAATGCCACTATAAACTTAAAGCAAACTGCTGCAAGACAGGTGGATTTCTAAAGTGGGGGGGGGGGCGTTCACTCTAATCTTGAACCTACCATATATACAATTGTCTTAAGCAATCCTAATATACATTTGTAGAGCAGCCTTTCAAGATTAAAATATGCAATTATAAATGGCCATAGTATGGGGAATAAAATAACAGACCTGCTTAACTGGATACCTTTCTACATCCCTGACGTAATAACAGTAACAAAACCTGGCTTAAATCATTCACAAAAGATGAATAAATACTACTGCCTGATTACTACATTGCCCTTGATGACTGCAGTAGTAAAACTGCTGTTGCTGCAGCTATTTTAGTTTCAAAAGCTTTTGAGCTGGCCATGTACCCCATACAAACCCCAAACAATGATTAACCTGAAATCTTAATAAATATATTTAAAATTAACTCAAAAGAATTATTACTCACAGCAACACTATACATCTCCATATGTAGACAAATCTTCCTGTAAGAACATATTATCTTGCCAGTCTACAAATAAGTCTATAGAAGCAATAATCCTAGGTGACCTTAATATTGATTGGCCCAAGTGTACTGAAAACTGTTTACCCCACTATCACTCTACATGGATTAATAGAAGAAAAGAAAGCTTCTTGGACTAGATACTGACATCAGATTCTAACAAAATTACTGATGCAGGAAGTATACCTGGAATAATTAGTGATCATAATCCAGTCTTCACCATATGAAAACACGTCAAAATTCATAAAAATATCCAATATAAAATAGTGAAAATATTTTGTTGTCTGTCCTTGTGCATAGCAAATGGCAGTCATTAAATGCCCTGAGTAAATGTAGTAATTGTTCAACTAAGTCTTCCTCTCCATGTTAAAATCCCATGTGCCTCTATGTAGTCAGAGTCAAATCAAACCTGTACAGCGTCTTACAGCAGTTATAAAAAACTGATGCACAGCAGAGAAAAAGCATGGAAAATGGCATTTAGAACAAACAGCAATCAATTGGCAATGGCATCAGCACTGGTGAGACCTAACTAAGGACATTATTCAAATGGCTAAGCAAATGTACTATACTATTCTACAGGAAAACCACAGTAGAGCTCCAAAACAGTCTGGTCAATAACCAACAAAAATGTCACAACCCTGCCTTCCACAGACACAACAAACATTAACACCTAATTAGTGATGTAGATGGTATAGCTACTACATTCTCACTTATTATAACTCTTAACTGCACAATACAAAAACTTATTCAGAAAGTTAAGCTCACTTCTCTTGCAACAGATAGCCAGCATAATATCCCAAAATAGCTACAAATGCATTTCATATCTACTATCTATATTTATAAATCACTCTCTCCAAGATGTTGTAGTCCAAAACTCTAGAAACACTCTTAATTGTTCTCTTACATAAAGATGGCAAATCTCTTGAGTTGACAATCTACAGGCCTATAGCCATCTTGTCGCTTTCAGCTACAATATTTGAAAAATATGCTTAGTATAGTAAGCACTCTCTTGAATAATAATAAAGATCTCTTGGATGATATAGTAATAGAAAGAACCCACAGAGCTATAAGGCGTGCACAAACAAGTGACTCTCCGAGGCAAATATATGTCAGACTGCTTAATTCAGCACATGCTCAACAAATACTAGCAGCATACAAAGCTAAAAATAACTTTACATGGAGAGCACATAAAATCACAATAACTCAAGATCTCCCTTTGGAAATTAAACAAAACATACAGAAACTTAGTAAATATTGTGCTTACCTTATTGAAAACAAGATTTGTTTTCAAATGAAATACCCTACATCTTTAATTTTCTACCACAAAGAAGAAAAATATCCCTTGAAACCCCTGAGCAAGCAGCATTTACCTTTCTGCATCTCTTCAAAGTTAATCCTGCTTGAAACAACTCAATTCATCTTCTCTGAACTCAAAACAACTTTTGGAGGGCTTCAGCAAAGTATTCTGCATGTTTCTATTTTAAAATAATCTAAAAATAAAACCATTGTTTTATTTTTAAAGCCCTGGAGGTCCGTTTTAGCATTTCAGCATTCTGTTTCCCATTATACTCTTCAAATCAGGAAGCTCTATGATCCTTTCACCTTTCAACTTTAATGACATCATTAATGACTTGGTTCCAGCCCCATTGCATCTCTGGGAATGGGAAAAATGCAAAATCAAGTTGGGAAAGCTCTACAAACAATCAATATTCAACTTTCAACCAAACTTTGCTTTTCTAATCAAAGAAACCACAAATTGTATGTTTCAAGCCTCTACACTGCTATAATTACAAAGAAGGTGATAGAAAAAAAAACAGTCATTTGGAAAATTCTAGAAAAGAAAAGGATGTAGTTGCTTTTAAATATTTCAGCCTCCCTTCCTGCAGTATCACAAAACCTTGTGCTGCACTGGATAAACCAAGGTACTGTCTCTTAGTAACTGCCTTTCATTTATAAATTCTTAAAAACTACCTAAGTATGGCTGCATAAAGAAATGACTTAATGGTGCTTTTCTTTAAGTCACTGCAGAAGTCAAGAAACAAGGATTGTTAAATGACATCTGGATCAATGAGTCTTATATAAACTCTTAAGTATTAAATGCTCCCAAATGATTACAGATATGCTTTCTTGTATTATACAACTATATATGTGAAATTGTGAAATGCTCTAACTAATCCTGGGGGGGGGGGGTATTCTTATTTTCTGAATGATGCTTTGAAACAGGGTGATGCAATTTGGGTTGTGACTTTTGTTTTATAATAGCCAAAATTAGTATATTACTTTGACATTAGTAAGTTCATATACCTTGCTTAATCACTATCCTAACAGCATGTTGACTGGGTTGTACTTGAATGAGTCTATGACTAAATGATAGTCTTTTCTTGCATGCATTTGTGAGAAGGTGACATGGACTAGTTGAAAACAAATGAGTGGATATGGACACGATCTATCTCAAGTTTTGGAATACGGTGTCATATTTTTATTCTTTGTATATTTGGATAACAAAGACAGGTGTTGTTGTATGTATATTGCCAGTACAGATATAAATGAGGACATGTCCAGTAGCTTTAAAGAATATAGTTCGTTGCTTATAACATAATTACTCTAACTGTTTTGGAACTTCAAAGTGCTGCCTTTTCTTTTAAGCTTCTTTTAGATCTGTTCTATATAAAATGTTATTTAGTAAACTTTTTAATAACTTTTGAAATATTAAGATCTAGAACATATTATTACCTCTTATTATAAACATTTTCTAAGAATTTACTTTCTCTTACTGTACACATACCATTTAACTGAATAACTAACATATTATTTTAAGAGGTCAGAAAATCATTATACTGTAAATAACAAATAAAAGGAGCAGGCTGTGCTCATTCTGTAGCTGATGATTGTTTACGTTTGGAACATTCTAGGTACTTTTGACATCCCTCTGCTAAATGTATATATAACTCTAATACAAATAATAGTTTTTCTTTGCTTTTCAACATTTGCACAATTACCAATACAGAGGGATGGGTGGATAGGCACTTATTTGGGGTATAGGAATTTAGAAGTCACTGCATCAATTTTAAAGCTCAACACACTAACAGGCAAGTTTTATTACTATTTCTCTGCTTATCAGTTAATGAACATCATGATAAGCAAATTAAGACATGGTATCAATAGACTCATAGAATGTTGAAGGGATAGTGGATAAAAAAAAGAGATTTAATCATGCATCTCACATCCCAAAGCAAGGCTAATGTAATCTTCCTGCAAGAAACTCACTTGGATGACCAACTGTGGGATCGGGAAAGGAAAAGGAAATGGGTGAAGCAAATATTAGCTGCAGGCCATAATTCATTATCGAGGGGGGGTAGCCATTATAATAATTTATTTTATATTTATCAACCAGGAAAGTCCGACTTGGAACAAAGCCAATTTTTAGTGGAGGCCAGGGGAGAAAGGCTCCAGATGCATGTCTTTGTAATGTGGGAGGAAACCGGAGCACCCGGAGGAAACCCACATGAACGCAGGGAGAACATGCAGACTCCACACAGAAGGCACCCCAGCCGAGAATCAAACCAGAGAACCTCTTGCTGTGAGGTGACAATGATACCGCTGCACCACTGCGCCGTCCAATAAATAATTCTTTCCAAGGAGAAATTACTTCTTTTAAAGCTGATTCTAATGGAAGATGGGTATTATTTACCAGTGAATATCATACTCTAAATAAACCTTTACTCTTTCTTAATATATATCGCCACTGCTCTAATCAACATCTCTTCATTTATGAAATCTTTAATATACTAGATAACCACCCAAATCATTTGTATATCATTGGTGGGGACTGGAATGCTTTATTAAATCTAGACAAAGATAGATCGCATAATGAAAACAGGCAGTTGCAACATACCACTATAGCACTTGAAGAATTACACAATTCTTTTGAACTAACTGACCCCTATATTAAATTCCAATATGATGGAACAATATCAAGATTCACTTTCTTCTCAGCCACTCATAAAACCTGGTCCAGAATAGATGCTTTTCTAATTTCCCAATCACTGCTTTCGAACAGACTAAATTATGCTGTATCACCTAGAACTATCTCAGACCATTCAAAAATCAGTCTCTCTCAATAGCACAGTATTTTAGTTTAATTAATTGATCTGATTGTAGTGGATGTCTTTGTAAATACTTTAGTTGTTTTGTTGAATATTATAATAATATCTATTTTTAATTATTTGTATAAAATTGTTATGATATTTCTCTTATATGTTAAAACAATAAACTTGTTTTGAAAAAAAAAATCAGTCTCTTAATACATTTTCAAACATATAAACAAAATGTTCCCTATTTCAATAATTGGACATTAAATCCTAAAATCATGCAAAACCAAGAAACAGCACAGGAAATCCAGAATGTCATAGCCCAACTTCAAAATGACTTTATATTTACTCAAATTCCTTATGATATACAATGGGCAGCTGCCAAAGCAGTCATTAGGGGTATAATTATCCAAAAATCTGCATGGTTCAAAAAATGTACAATAACTTTAAAAAGGAACTAGAAACTCAAATAAATATTGCTGAATTAGAACTTCAGAAAAAAATACTCTAAAGATCTGGAGGAAAAAGTAATAGACTGGCAAAACCAATTACACAAACACTATCTAGAAAATATCTCCCTGTTAGAATTAAGGTCAATATATCAATATTCATAATGGGGACAAACACCTTCAAAATTCCTAGCCAGACTAATTAACATAAAAAATGGCCCACTGAGAATTAAATAAATAGTGCATGAAGGCCTGGTGAAGCACACGGACCAAGATATTATAGATGCTTTTGAAGACATATATACGAAATTATACAACATACCCTTATCACCATCTACAGACAATTTTGGTGATTGTATACATAATATTAAATTTCCATAAATTATGGGGGGAAAAAAACTCCTAAAAACATCCCTGCAATTAAATGAGATAAAAGCTGCAATAAACAAACTCAAACCAGATAAATCCCCTGGTTCCGATGGCTATACCTCTGAATTTCATAAACTATTCATGGCACCTATTTCCAAAGTATTATTAAAAGTTTTTAACTTTATAATACAACATGGAATAACAGATAATTATTTAAATATCTACAAAACAGTGCTAATTCCAAAACCAAATTCTGACCCAACAGATCCAACAAACTATAGACCAATAGCCCTGATAAATACTGACCTTAAGATCATAGCTCATGTTATAGCAAATAGACTTAAGAATGTACTCCCCTCTATCATTTCCCAAGAACAAATGGGCTTTTTGATAAACAGGCAAACAAGTGATAACACCCTACTTTTAGATACCATTATCAGACTTCTTAACAGTGACAAATGCTCCAGATATGTCCTCACGGCAGATGCAACCAAAGCTTTTGATTGAGTTAATTTACATTTCCTATTTAATGTATTGCCTTTATATGGTTTTCCTCGGGAACTCATAAGGATAATTAAGATTCTATATCCGAAAGCTTCTACCACTATTCAGATAAATAAGCTCAAAACTAACACTATACTATTATCCAGTGGTACAAGACAAGGTTGCCCTCTTTCCACATACCTCTTTAATCTTTATCTAGAACCTCTCCTTCTGTTTATTTCACACAAAAAACCTTCCATCACATACCTAGAATCTATAATACAGTTCTTATATTCTCTGCTTTTGCTGATGACTTAAATATATATTTTCAACTTCCCACTACTGACTTCCCAAAAAGACTTAAAGCTATAGATGAGTTCTCTGAAATCTCTAACTATAATTTAAATCTAAACAAATGCCACATATTTCCCATGAATCTTATAGGTCATAAGGAATTTTACTTTCCCATGAGTGAGATCACGATAAGTTACTAGATAAAATACCTAGGAATAATATTTACTCCTGACTTTAAGGATATGATAAAGAATAACCTATTGCGTACATGGACCAGTATTGAAAGTGATATCAATAGGTGGAAGAATATTAATATGTCATTACTCTCAAAAGCTAGTGTTGTTAAGATGAACCTTTTACCGAGAATACTCTTTCAACTAAATGCTACTTTTTCAAATATTCCCCAAAAATTCTTCCTTGATTTGGAAAAAGCTACGTCAAGATTCTTATGGTACCCCAAATCCACTAGAATTAAATATGACCAATTTGTACTTACCAAAGATAAAGGGGGATTGGGGTTACCTGATTTCAAACTATATTATAGTATAATTACTGCCAACAGACTAATACAGATAAGTCATGACCCATATGTAAATACCTGGACACCCCAATGGACCAAAATCTGGTCTGAACAAATGAAATACCTTGGGTATAACAGCAAATCCCTACCATTTTTAAACCTCAATCAAAATGGCATATTCACGGAGAATATACACCCACTAATTAAATACATGATTATTACTACACAGAAATTATTTAAATCATTGCAATTATTAGATGCTCTTGCCTTTATACAACCAGTCCACCTAAATCCCAACCTACTAATAAACAATAAACCCTTAAATCTAACAAATTACCCCCGATAAAAGATCTCACAGTATGGGAAATATACCGATGGAGAGAATCAAATATACAACAAATAAGACTAGAACTAAATCTTACTAGGAAATATACTGTAATTCTTACCCAAATCCATTATCTCATAAATACTAAATTCTCACAAACACAAGTGGACTTGCAGGACATTAACTTAGTAAAACTAATACCAGAAAACCTCGAGATGAAGGGAAAACAATTTCTAGGACATATAAACTTGTAACGAACATAAAACACTGAAATTCTCTATTATTTTCAAACTATTGGCAAGAAAAAAAATCAATCTCTGACAGATGACAATTAGAGACTGGCCACTGAGAATACAATACAATTCATTCCTTTTAAGAAGCTGCTATATACACAGATTATGATAAATAATAATGTACACTATACCCCATCAAAATTAAATAAGTCCAATTCCAACTTCTTGCCTATATGTCCTCACTGCTCAAACCAAACTGGAGATATTCTCCATGTCATGTGGAAATGTAGCAAGGTACACAACCTATGGTGCTCTTTAAGAGCTAGGTTAGAGAAGATGGGATATGAAAAATCAACCCTGTCATGGGTGTCACAGCTATATTGCACATTAACATGACTCAACTTCCAAAAATAAAAAAAAAACATGTCCTTATCACGATGTGTGCCCTTATTAAATTTCATATCACTAAAAATTGGAATATTACATCTCCAATTATATGGGAAGGCTTTAGTAACCTTGCTATTAAATATATCAAATCTCAGAACTAATTTATACAAAAACAAAAAAGAAACACTACTATCAGAAATATTGGGGTTACTTACTAGATGTAATTCTTAACAAAGAAAGATAGTCTGTACACTGACATGATAAGACAAATTTATATTATGCAATAACTGTATTATAACCAGTTTTTTAGTTTTTTTCTTTTTTTTTCTCTTCTTTCCCTTTTTCCTCTTTATATATCTAATTGTATTCCCTAATTACATTAAGTATAATAAGTAGTTGAATTTCTATATTTATCTTATTCATAAAATATGTCTCTTATACTATCCCTCACTTTCTTAAGTGATGTTAAAAACCTTTTATACTCCATTTGATGATGTAGTGACTTTTATTGTATATAGTGTATATATATTGATTGTGTTATTAGTTTTTTGAATTTTTTCTTTTTGTATGTACTGTTTGTTTTTTGTGTGTTTGGATGTATCGCTGTTAATATCTGAAAATTAAAATAAAGAGATTTTGAAAAAAAAATATTTGAAAAATATGTTCACCTACAGTTGATCAACTACCTAACAGAAAACAAATTACTTTCTACAACACAGCATGGATTTAGACCATGCAACAGGACAGAAACAGTATTGCTGTATTAAATTATATAAACTATGCTCATGAAACATGAAATCAAGGTGAAATGGCCTCATCCTCATTTCTAGACCTATAAAAAACATTTGCCACATTTTCACATACGTTTATAGGTGTTTACTAGCCTAACAACCACAAGGGCCTTTTAAAGCCTAGTCATGCATCCCAAATCTCTGACAAGTTCTGGTACCCTTGATAAGTGTAAGAAGGTGTTTGGGAGAAGAAGCATTTACAAGAAGGCCCACACCGACATTCACATCCCATATTATTATCTAGACTCAAGGAACGGGGTCTGATAAACAATATAGTCATTTGGTTTAAATGTTACCTCAGCCTCTCTGACAGACAGTAGAATATGCTGGGCAAATGAGCTGTCAGCTCCTCAGCAAATAACATTAGGTATGCCACAAGGTTCAGTATTAGGACCAATACTCTTTAATGCATTTACAAATAAAATGCATACAGCTTCTCTCCCAGCAAATGTAATCCAATATGCAGATGATTCAACATTAATATGTACAGCCTATTTTGCCAAACAGCTCCAAGGTGACCAATAACTTTCCTTTACAAAAACTGAAAAATTGCTTTAGCAATTTAAACTACTCCTAAATCCAAACAAAACCAAACTAATTGTATTTTCACATTAAAAACAGCAATCAAAATACAGTGACTTAAAATGCTGTCAGTCAGTAATACAAGAATTTAGTACAAAACAAAAAAAAAAAACTACAGAATCTAATACTTTTTTGTCCACCCCCCTTGCTTCATACTTTCTAGTCTCCTTACATCTATCGACAGGTCTCCCAGTCCTTCTTTATATTCCCTGAATTAACACCAGTGTTTTCGAGCAGGGGCTAACATGGAACCTAAGGGTGTCGTGGTGGTCCTGCTGGCAACTGCTTCTGCAAGCAGGAGAAATTTTTATGTTATAACCTACCCTTCTTTTTCCTCTCACCGAACCAGGCATTGCCCAAGGGGGCTACTTCCCTCTACATGGACCAAGCCTCCCCTCACAGAGTGTCGCAAGGAATGTCCTTCCCTCCTGGGATAGTCACATCCATCCCTTCCTCACTCCCTGTCAGTGCCTCAGATGAATGAGCTGCTAATCAAAACTGGGTCACCTTGGCCATAGTTGGTGGTTTATCCCTCTATGCTATGGTGATGGTTAGTACAGTTATTGCGGATCCAATTGTAAAATCACCTTTCCACTCCATGACCCAAGTGCTGATCCTTGACCCAAGTTACTTTAAAACTTCATAGATTGCTTCTGAGATAGACTATGGGGGGAGGCCCTGCTCTGTTCACCTTCGCTGCACTCAGGTTCACTCAACTAACCTACCCTGTCCCCAAATACCACCCACCCCACCTACTCTACTGCTATACTTACCCTGTCCACTCTATCCCTCTTTTATCAAAACCAGTTCACATATATCTTTCACTTTCACTCCAACCATTCCCATATTTCAGCCTTCAGTCCAGCACAGCCTCACTTCCATTTTCTTTGCTCATAACAACAACCACAATCATGTCCCCTGTTTCCCTTACAATACTCTTAATATTTTGCCTTACAGCAGAATTATGTTACCAACACCTTCCATATCACTCACATTATAGTCCCTCCAGCATAACAACCTCATCCAAAAATAGGCAGAAGCCATGCTTCACCAGTTTCACATCTCTTTATCATACTACACCTGTAGATTATTAAAAAAATCAAAATCATAGACAACAATCAACATCAAAGTAAACACTAAATACAAATGGATATTACCAATCACCATTCTACATTAAACCTTAAACTAAGTAGTAACATGAACTCCAACCCAGGGACATATGTGTCTAGTGCCACATCTCTCTCTAACTCATATCCAACCACCATAAACCCAACAGATTTACCAGGACTGAGGATAACTCATTCTAACCTGAGGAGCATTTGTAACAAAATTTCCAAATTACATGTTTGGACAGCTTAATACTCTCCAAACATTCTTGTAGCCAGGGATAACACGGCTTAAAAGAAATGAAAGATGAACTCTCACCCTTAGAATGCAGTATTCATGCACTAGAATGAATAAATAAAAACGGCATATGGGTAGCCATAATGAATAAGAATATTCTAGATATGTTTGTTTATTACACTAGCACTCCTCAATTTGATAATGCAGAAATACTTCAAACTTCCCTTAAAAGCAATACATACAAAAGGATAATCATTGCAGTTACCTACATTTATCCTGGCAACAATATCTCTACTCTAGAAGACATCATCAGCTGGTTATCTATTAACATTATCCTCAAAACTACAATACCAAGTGATATTAACATCAATTATCTTACAATAATCATGAAAATGCCACTAATAGCATTTGGCTACATAATTTCACACAACTCATCATTACACCCATGTGATATAATCTAAATACATCTAGACAATCTACCTTAGATTGGATACTTACAACAAAACCAAAAAAGTACTTATTCTGGCACACTGCCAAGTATCCCAAGTGCCTAATTACCAGTCCACCTAATTAGACACCCAACTCAAAATATTGTAAATTACTACCTTCATAAGCAAGCCTCAGCAGGTTAATAAGAATATTCTCAAATACGTACCACTAGATGACATTTTCACAAGCTTTTAATAAAATATTTCTAAATATACTCAACAAACATGCCCAATTAGAGCTAAAAAAGTCAAATCTAACCCATCCCCATAGTTGGAATACCACACCACTAATGGCAGCAAGGGACAAGACCTAGAAAGCATGGCTACATAACAGAACCCCTGAAACCTGCAACAACTCGGACAACTAATATAACAGGTCAAATATCACATTAGAATTGACAAAAAAAATCTACAACTAAATGCAAAACTTAATCCTGAGCTTTTCTGGATTTCAATAAGAAACCACTAAACCCAGGCAAAAATCGCACAACCTCCACCAACAAGATAATATTGCTACGCAGTTTGACCATTACCTCCTCCTGACAGTCTCAGCCTTATTTCAGCCTAAGACAATCCTAACCTGTCACCCTCAAATCTATCATCAGTATCAGGAAACCAATGTTCATTCACACCAGTCACAACATCAACCATTAAAAAGTACTTCTGTAGATTAAAACCAATTACCTTAACACATGATAACCCCCACCTCCAGAATACCTCCAAATAGCTGCTGTATATGTACAAACACTGAAATAATTTCACAACATAAAACAGTGCACATTTAGACACAGAATTATAACAGATATAATGAAACAGTTTTGGCAGCTTCTTAAATAGTATACAAATTATAAATAATCCAGCTCACATTTTACATAATAATTGTTATGATATACTAACATATTAACATTTATCCATCATGGATCTGCATCCATTAGTAAAATAAAAAAAAGTTGAATCCAATTAGAACCTAGAATTCTGCACATTCAGTCTTAGTGGCTACATCAATGGTACAAACATAAAAAAAATCAAATCACTTTTTACAGATCAATTAAACTCTTCCTCTAAAAATCAATATTTTATTAACCTTTCACATCACATATACACTGTAGCAACATCTGTCTAGTATATTAAGCATGATCCACACCTGACTCCCATAGGCTTCCGAATATTGGATAAAACTTTATCCACACCTTTAAAGCCTTTCTAGGCAATTTCAAATGGAAAAACCTACCTACATAGCAAATAAAACCCAAAGAAACCTACAGGGGTTATTACTCAATGATAAGAGCCTAAGCAAGGAACTTCACACCCTACAAATGCTCCTCGGTTTAGAGAATATAGACATTTGTGCCATTATTGAGATATGGCTTACATCCACAGAACGTACTCTGGCAGTGCAAAGCTTTAGTGCATTTCACACACTTCGACCATCAGCTGCACAGAGAGGGACAAAAGGTAGAGGAATAACAATTTATAATAGCAGCAAATATAACTACGTTGGTTAAACAGGATGATGTCCTGGAATTATCTATGTGCAAATCACCATAGACATAAGTCCCATATCATATCATACCCTAGCAAGATATAAGTCAACCTCTATGTCCCTAGAATCCCATAGCTCATACCTAGACTGATTGGAGACACTCACCATTAAAACAAACACCCTATTCATGGGAGATTTTAACTACCTCTCTGTAGACTAGGAAACATACACTGCCTCATACTCGCAGGCACAGTGATTCCTGGACTTTACACAAATACCCTTGACCAGACATTGCGCACAGCCACAAGCAGATCAGACATACTGGTCAAGGTACTCACCAATATGGGAGAGCACTGCACATCCTCAGTGGTGAGATCAGACTACAAAGCTGTCTCCTTCAAAATAAAAATCAATTTAGCAACCCCAGCAAACCCTGAAAGAGTTAGGAACTATTTCAAAGCAAACTTTACCTTATTACAGGATAGTTTATCAAAATTTAGTGCCCACTCAAACCCAAGTTCACAACAACCTAGGTGAAATTGTTCACAGAGACACTGTGCAACTATGTAAATGGCTGTGCAGAGGCTGCTGTAACTACTAGAAGTAAACTCAAAACAAGCTCCAAAAATAGAACATACTGGTGGAATCCTAATCTTAATAGGGTATAGAGCAAAAGGAAAAAAACGTTCTGGCTAAAAGCAGAAAGAGCAACTCCCATAATGACATGAGCTCTCTAATTAAACAAACAAGAAACTAAAAGGACTAATTAAATACAACAAGGCTAATTATGAGGTCAAGATAGCCTCACAGGCTAAAGGCAGCCACAAGGCCTTCAACAGCTATGTTCAAAACCTCAAAGACAGTACACATTAGTGTGCCTAACTGGTGGTTAGTGGTGCCACCTTCACTAAGCAGACTAACACAGCAACTTTGCAAATTTGCTGGCTGATAATTTTAGCTCAGACTTTGCCTCCCACTCTCCATGCCTCCCTCCATGAAATACCTGGTAGCATAACTCTAATAACAGGGAGCAGGTCCTGGCAGCACTTGATAAGGCCCAAAAGACAGCCAGTGGGCACAGACAATACCCAGGTTACCGCCTAAATAGCTAGAAACACAGGCTATCAGGACCACTTAAGTCACTTTTCAACTACAGCCTCAAAATAGCCTTTGTACCACAAGAATGGAGGACTACAACAGTTATCCCACTTCACAAGAGTGGACTATGAACCGACCCAGAAACTACAGACTTATTAGCCTGACTAGTTTAATATGCAAAGCCATGGAACAAACTATTATGGAGATGATCAACAAATAAAAAATTTCTCCAAAGCCAACTTCATGCTTCTTAAGACAGAAGTGGTGAACTTCATGACACCCATGCATATGGATAATACAGTTACAACTGCTGAATCCTACACAAATGCACTCTATAAGCACTTACACGAGTGCATGGATCGTGCTATCCCAAACGGAAGCAAGACGCTATCCTCCAAAAAAGGAAGCCAAACTGGTGGTCCCCTGCCATAAACAAACTGTACAACAGAAGGAAGAAACTGTTGCAAAAAGAGTAAAATCCCATGAGTGGAGGAGCTCACTGGTCAGCCTCAGTAAGACGCTGAAATCCCTTATAAGATCCTCCAAAGCTAACTGTGAAAACAAAATCACCACTAATTCTAAGGACAACTACAAAGCATTCTATAGCTGTCAAGAATCTCGATGGCAACACCCAGATCTGCTCTGAGTTACAGCACAATGGCACAAAAATTACAGAACCAACTATTGCCAACATCCTGGCAGATAGATTCAGTGCTAACTTTACCCCCCACCCCCACCCACCCTCAAAGGGCCCATATCTATACAGGAAGAATGCAGAGTCCCTGTAATCACAACTACACAGGTAAAACCTGCACTCTCTAAAGCCAAAAACACAGCATCCATGGGACCGGACCACATCCCAGGCTGCATTTTACATTAACTTCAGAATGAACTGGCTCCCCAGTTAAGCACCATGTTCAGTAATAGCCTCGCATCAGGCTTTGTGCCCACTGAATGGCACACAGCAACAGTTATCCCAATCCACAAAGGGGGGGCCACCACTGATCCTGGGAACTATCGACCTATTAGCCTGATGATCCTGGTCTGCAAGGCCATGGAACGTATCCTCATGGAACCCATAAACAAAGACATTGGTAACCTCCAAACTCTGGATCCCACCCAGTTCAGGTTTGTGAAAAGCAGATCATGCCTCCTGAATGTGATTGACTTCTTTGAGGCAGTCACCAAAGCCGTAGATGAGGGTAAGGTGGTTCACACAGCCTATCTTGATCTCGCCAAGGCTTTCAACACCATCCGCCATTCTGGAATTATAGCTAAACTTACTAAACTAGGTATAAATCCCTATGTCACAAGATGGGTTGCCAACTGGCACACTGACAGAACCCACACTGTAAAAGTTGCAGACTCCAAATCTGACCTCAAAGCAGTGACAAGTGGAGTACCACAGGGTTCCATCCTGGGACCTCTCCTGTTCGGTATCTACTTCTCTGAAGTACAGGCTAACACAGAAGACCTCTGGCTAATGAAGTTCACAGATGACTGCAAACCAGGAGCCATAGTCAAGTCTCAAAATTATGTGGACATCCTACAGAAGGGCCTCGCTGAGACAGATACCTGGTGTCAGAGCCATGGCCTCAAGCTCAATGCCAAAAAGTGCAGTGTCATCCCCTTTGGTAAAAACTCTGTTCCCATGAACTACCACATAGGCAGGAATCTACTTAACACCAAATGTGTGATAAGAGACCTCGGGACCCAGGTCGACAGTAGTCTCTCCTTTGATAGTCACATCACCACAGTAGTCAGGAAGTTCTTCTACATGGCACACCTAATTATAAAAGGGTTCTCATCCAGGAAAAAAGAGGTCATTGTTCCCCTCTACTCTGCACTCATTAGACCCATTATAGAGTACAACACCCCTTTTGGAATGTACCTCACAAGACATCTGCAGCAGCTGGAAAGGGCACAGAAGTACCTCATAAAGGGGATTACTGGCCTTAAGCAAATGCCCTGCACTGACCATCTCAAAAAACTCCAGCTTTACTCCATAGCATATTGCCTACTCCAAGGTGATCTCTGCCTAACATATAAAGCTATGTCAAACCCAGAGCTGTTGGACATGCTACACCTAAAGAAATCCCAATCCCTCCGAGCTACATGCTCTAGGGACCTAAACCTTGTCACCACAATAAACAGGACATGCTGGAGGGATAGATTCCTATCCCAGAGACTTCCCATAGTCTGGAGCAGGCTACCCATCTATGTCAAGCAAAGTTCTTCATTAGCACTCTTCAAGAAAAATATTGATAAGGGAATGGGAAATAGGAAATACACCCTGGGGATAATTTCTGTGTCTCTTCTCAACAGTGGCATAGGATAATAACTTTCTTGGGTGGCGTAAGCCAGGGAACCTTGTTGGCAGGCTTACGTAGGCCCTTGGGCCGATAGCCTAGTACCTACCTATGAACCTATGAACCTATAAGGCATAGGCAACCTTCAGACACTGGTCCAAACCCAGTTTTACTTTGCAAGGGAAGATCATGCCTACTAAAACTGGTGGACTTCTTTGAGAAGTTCTCCAAGGCAATGGATGAGAGGAAAACATACCATACTGCCTACCTGGTCCTGGCCAAGGCATTTAGTACAATATACCACTCATGTATCACTGACACACTCACCAAACTGGGCATAAACCCTTACATAACTCACTGGATTGCCAGCTGGCTCACAGACAGGACCCAGGAAGTCAGCATTGGTGGTACCATCTGCACTAAGAGACCAGTCACCAGCAGTGTACCTCAAGGGTCCATGCTGGGACAGCTCCTATTTGGCATCTACTTCTTGGAGGCACAGGCTAATCTCAAGAGCCTTTGGCTGACCAAGTTTGCAGATGACTGCAAATTGGGATCTACCATAGATTCCTGCCATAACATAAACATCCTGCAAGAGTGTCTAACACGGACAAATGACTGGTGCTAAAGTCATGGACTAAAATTCAACGCTAAGAGATGCATTATACTGCCTTTTAGGAAAACTGCCACCAAGGCTAAATACTCCATCAATAAGACACTCCTAAATGTTGACCCAGTAGTCAGGTATTTAGGAACATATGTAGACAGTAATGTGGCATTTGATCATCATGTGGGCAAGATAGTAAGAAAATCATTCTATGTCATTCAAATTCTAAGTAGACGCATGACATCCAGGTCCAAGGAAGTCATAGTGCCACTTTATTCAGCCCTTTTCAGACCCATCATTGAGTATAATGCCCCTTGGGCATCCACCAGACCACACATATGCAACAGTTGGAATGCCCAGAAAGATTCCTTACCAGGAGAATCCAGTGAATGAACATATTGTCCTATACAGATCACCTTAAAACCCTATCTCTGTACTGCATCTCCTATAGGTTACTGAGAGGCGATCTTTGTCTGGTATACAAGACATCTTTGGATCCAGTACATCTGCAAAATGAACAGCAATAGAACCACTGGCTCTAAGGATTTAAAGTTTGCTTGTGATAAAAATAATACATTGGTGAGACATATATGTGCCTCAAATGATCTCCATGCCCTGGAAAAGCTCTCCATCCATGTGAAGCAGAGTCCATCCCTAACCCTGTTTAAGCATAACCTTGACCAATGGATGAGAAATCAGAAATTCATTAAGCATAACCTTGACCAATGGATGAGAAATCAGAAATTCATTGTGGGTCTAGCTCCCCATGTCTCTGATAGAGTCAGACAGTAATGGCCAAACTAGCATACTCTCCCACATAACTTCAAGAAACTTCCTGATTAACATACCCTCTTCTCATAAACACCCATTATACATACAGACACAACTGGGTTGGATTGCATGGCTAGGCTTATAAAGGCCCAGATGATCATAAGCTTTGTATAAAACTATGAAGTATGAATGTATGAACCTATGAACTCATCCTTCACAAAACAAGCCTAAATTATTAATACAACATAATGGCCTCCCTTTAAAATAATATAATCTTCAGTTGTAGTTATCTGAGGGCACAGCATGTTGCTTACTTATATAAACTTCATCAAGTGACATCCACTAGAGACATGCCATCTGTCGATTTTACCCAAGTATAAAGTTGCACTTTAAATATACCTCTGTTTATCACGGTACATAAATCCACATCTAATAAATTCTCTCCTGTCATCTCTGTCCAGGTGCATTGCATAAAACATGTTTCCTTTTCCATCCAACCCCCTGTTTCTTCTACTTACACAGAGATGGAAAATGCATTCAGATTTATTGATCTCATATTGCCAGCCTCCATTACTTTTTTGTAATGATTGTGGTAGTAACTCCTTTAATGTATCCATCTTAGCTATATTTTCCTCAGTATTTATAAATAACAGGACAGCCCCATTGAGGAAATTTTTACAGAGCTAGGAATTTAAGCCTATGTTTCAATCCGTGTCTCATGCACTCTCTGATAGCATCTATAAACTGCAGCTGCTAATGAGAAAGCTATGTATGAACAGTCCTGACCTTGTGCATCATTCAAATCAGTACCATAAATTTCATCAGATTTCCATAACTGCCAAAAAACCTGTTCCTTCTGATATGTACACTCTAGCTGCACAAAAACCACTCTGGGTTTACCATAAAGCATTTGTAATATGAGGATGACAACCTAGCTATCTTCTTTATCTGAATGATGCATTTTGTAAAACCTAGTTATTGTGCCATCTTGGTTTTCACAAAATCCACTAAATCTAGTCCATTTTATGCTGTACTTCAACCTGATATTTTACATAAAACGTTCTCCTCTATTGCAACCAAATTTCCCTTGACAACAGAAAGATATAACCAACAACTCACTCCAGAGATGTAAGCACCTGTATTTCAAGTTCGCTGAAGAAAAATATCACCAAGCTGAAAATGTTCAGAGAATTTATTGACACAATCACAATAAAACGAGCAATCAAAAATGGAATATGAAAAGTTAATAAATAAGGGAATTTGTTTATGCTATTTTAAGGCTTCAGAGGCTAAAAGTAAACTTTTAAATAAAAATGATAAAATGGCTAGATTTTTCTGTGTTCCAAAATTCATAAAACCAGTAATTTTCCACCAGGTAGCCCTATAGTATCAGCTTGTGATTATTTTACAAAGGATTTGAGTTGTTTTTTACATCAGTTTTTATTGAAGGAAGTTATTAAATTACATTCATACATAAAGGATTCTTTTGACTTTATTAATAGGATGAAAAAAATTCATTGGGAAGCAGGTATTTATTTTATAGTAGTTGATGTAGTAAGTCTTTATACTAATATTCAGCATTTAATTGGAATGCTAGCAATTGAACATTTTCTGGGTGATAATCCATGTACTCAATACATCAAGGAACTTGTTTTGTTTTTTTTTTTGACTAATAATTTTTATGTTTGATGATACATTATACAAACAAATTGAAGGTACAGCCATGGGGGCGGCTTTTGCCCCCATGTATGCTAATCTTTTTATGGGTATGGTGGAAAATATACATATTTATAGAAATAATTTTTACAGGTCACATGTCTTGGATTACTGTCGTTTTATAGATGATCTTCTTTTGTTTGTAAAGGTGGAGAAGATCAAGCAAAGTTGATTGTACATTACTTGAACACCAATGGTTTCAGTATACAGTTTGAAGGAACACAGATAGAAACTAAGGTGCATTATTTGGATGTAACAGTGGAGGTTATGAGGGGTGGAAATCTGAAAACTAGTATGTATAGGAAATTTGACCAGCCCTCCTTCATGTTTCATTCCTCTAGTTGCCACCACCCCCACATACACTAGAGGCAATACCTTATAATGAATTTACCAGAATAAGTAGAATTTGTAATGATTCAGATGAATGTAGGATAGAGATTGATAAAATGTCAAGAGTATTTTTAAGAAGAGGTGAATGCTTTAGTAAATAATGGCACAAAAGTAAAAAGGAATTTTACTGGAGTAAGTGACACTCAATTAGTATGAAATGTAGGGCAAATGGAAGAATTGGTTTTTGTTTCAACATCTAATGTATTTTCAGGGATTTTGGAAAGAATATTAAAACAATATTGGAATATTCTTAGTAGAGAAACATCATTTTTACAAAATGTTAGATTGGGGTTTTCCTACAGTAGGGGACATAATTTAAAAGATTTTTTAGTGAGGAATATCTATAGAAAACCTAAAAAATAATTTACTAACTACCCTGGAAGTACCAGGAACTAAAAGATGTTCAATCTGCCAATATGTAACAGACTTTTTTCATGATATAAATTGCAAGAGATTTCAAACGCTGGGAGTGTATTCCTGCATGAGTACAGATATTATATATGCATTGAGGTGTCCCTGCAATAAATATTATATTGGGGAAAGTAAAAGAAGTTTAAGTACTAGGGTTAAAGAACATGTAAGAGATGTCAGGAATAATAAAGCTATAAGTCCAGTGGCATGCCATTTCAATGAAATACATCAAGGGGATTGTTGAGCAAGTTAGAATGAATTTTATGAATGAAGATAATATTAAAATGTGTCTGCATAGAAAGGAAGCAATGTTGATTTTAAAATTTCATACATTGTACGCTATGGGGATGAACAAAGAATGTAACTGGAGACATTTTATTTAATGTTATTTTAATGGATTGTATTTGTTTAAATTGTTAATTGAATAATTGGTTGTGTATTAGATACTTTTAGGTATATAAGGGGAAGCAACATGATAACAAAATGTTACTCTTTAAAGGCTGTTAGCCAAGGCACTAGAGGCATGGTACTTTTGTTCGTTTTATCATGATTGTGTTATTAAATTCTCTGAATATTTTCAGCTAGGTGATATTTTTCTTCAGTGAACTTGAAATACAGGTGCTTACATCTCTGGAGTGAGTTGTTGGTTATTTTGCACTTCAGCTATCTGCTGATTTGTAAGTATTATTTTGCACTGCTAGGAATGAAAAAAAATAGTGTCATTAGTTTCAGGTAGTTCCACTCTCTTTATGTACCCTTCTAACAATCCAAATATGTGCAGCAATCCAATCTTCACTTCTTCAGAATTTCTTGTTATTGCCATGACTTTTAATGAGTCATTTTGTATTATCAACAAGACATTGTTATGGTATTGAACTTTCCTCTTGCCTGTCATCATCATGCATCCTTTTTTTATACTTGCTATTTCAGTTAACATTTCCATTTCTCGTATATCATCACAAATTAAAATAAACTACTAGGCATGTATTTGATTCTTAACACTGAACTGTTCAACACAAAATAATGAGGATTTTTTTTCTCTGAAATAACATATAATAAATAATAATTACAGTAAGTGTCTGTAGATCATTGTGTATATTGTACTAAGTGATCCACTGTAGCTAGATAGCATGTGCATATAAGTTACTGAGGATGTGCAAGATTATTGCCAGGTTGGCATAATGGTTAAGATGTTTGCCTTACAAACACAAGGTGCAGGGTTTGACTCTCATATGGGGTAACTGGCTTGGCTTAAAATGACCCACAAGGGCAATTAGCCTAGTACTAATCTATGAACCATTTTGTATAGTCAGCTAGAGTGAGTGCAGGCATGAATAGAGATACACATGTGAGTGTGTTTGAAGTAATGAGTCAGTCAACTTAAATATATGTCCCACTTACAACTCCTAATGTGTTTATGTATAATAAATAACTTGAAGACATCACAGTGTCTCAGTGTCTCATTTGAATACAAGAGACATACAGCATAGTGTCAGAATGGGATCTGAAGTTGAAGCAACTCACAAACCATGAGGTCCACAGTTAGAACTCGAGAAATATACAGGAGGCAACTAGCAAACAGGTCAGCAGTTATTCAAAGGTACTTAAACTCTTTTAAATGATTTTGCAGTCACTGAATAAGTGGTGAAGCATTTAGAATGTTTGAAATAATTACCAAGATAAGCAAAATGTCCGAAATTAAAACATACTGATAAAAGTATTATAAATAAATACAAAAGTGTTTGAAATAATTTCTGAAGTGTTAAGATGCATGAAAAGGCTAAAAAAGATTGCATTTTTTCACAACTTACTACTTTTTCACATTAACTAAAACGTTTTGAATTATTCAAAGTGTCTGGAGTGTTTGCAGTGTTTGCAGTGTTAAAGTGAAGCCTTTTCAGAGAGGCAGTTGTGCATGTGTGCATAATTACAAGTACCTGGTCTATGCTTATATTTAAATGTATTTTGTTATTATGGGAGATGGAATTTGCAGACCTGGATCACTGGTATTTGATAATAATATTGCTGAGAACTGGTGAGTGTTTGAGCAAGAATATGATATTTTCTTTCAGGCTGCATTTTTTGATAAAGACACACATACAAAGGCATTCAAACTTCTTTAGTTTGGAAGCCATTGAGAGGGAATGTTCATTTATGTATGCACCTGCCGTGTATGCAGGGGAGGGGGAGAACTGCCATATTGTGATACAGGCTGAAACACGGGAAGATCTTGAGTACTTAAAAGATCAATTTAGAGAAATAGGTAACCCTCAAATAAATATTACAATGGAAAGGCACATGTTTTTACACAAGTAATCAAAAGCCTGGTGAAACTATAGCAGCATATACTACCAACTTAAAAAATAAGGCAAAAACATGGAGATTTGGTAATCTGGGAGATGAGTTGATAAAAGATAGGCTTGTGTGTGGTGTTAATGATGCAGTGTGAAAGGTTTTGCTTCAAGACATTGATTTAACATTGAACAAAGCCATTGAGATTTGTCAAATACACAAACCTACAGAAAAGCATACGGATATGCTTATGACTGAGAAAAACGTGTGTGCAGTGTATGCCAGTGTGATTGTTGATAGTCTACAACATAAAGTTAAGAAGAAAAAGAAATATAAACTTAATGGGGCCACACCTTACCTCATTGTTAATTATTAAACCTACAGATAAGGGGGCCATGATTGTGGTGTGGATACTGCCCAGTATAATGAATGGATACAAGAATTCTTGTCTGATGGATTGACTTTTGTTAAAGTTGAAAAAAGTTTGTATATGATACCATTATGAAAGTTAAAACAATTCTTTATGAATCACTGACTGCTGGCATGATAACACCTGAAATTTATAATTATTTATATATGGCCAATCCTGTCACCCCATTTATTTATGGGTAGCCTAAGATCCATAAAAATCTTGTAAAGCCACCAATGAGACCAGCTGTGTCAGGCAAAAGATATGATACTGTAGCCATTTTTAAATATCTAGATAAACAACTAGACCCACTGTTAAAACACTGCCATAGTTTTATTAAAGACACCTGTGACTTCTTAGAAGCTTTAAATGGCTGGTCCCTAAGTAACATACATTCAGACATCCTGCTAGTAACTAAGGACATCAAATCACTTTTTACAGTCATCTCCAATGATTATGGGGTTGAATCTATACGTGAATATTTGACCATACATAAGGTGTATGATATATCCATGTGTTCAATGTTAGATTGTATTTTAATGAACAACGTATTCATGTTTAATGATGATTATTATCACCAATGTCTGGGGGTGGCAATAGGAACACTGACAGCTAATGCCTATGCAAACTTGGTTTTAGCTAGATGGGAGGAGAAATATATTTTTTTGGAATAGAGTTGAGTTTTAGGGATAAGCATTTGTTGTTTTTCAAGAGATTTGTGGATGATGTCTTTCTGTCATGGAAAGGCACTAGAGAAGAGCTAGCATTGTTTGTAGATTTTTTACATTCTACTGCAGACTTTTTGAAATTTGAAGTCAAATCACCATATGAGAATATTAACTTCTTGGATATAATAATTTCTAGACAGGATGTTTCTTTTCATTCAGTAGTACAAAGGAAATATCTACGAACAGTTAAATATGTACATTCGCAAAGTATGCATCCCAGACATATTTTCAAAGGGGTGGTGAAAAGTCAATTTATGAGAGCCAGTAGGCTCGTACTAAGGACCAAATGTTTAATTCAGAAATGGAAGGGATGGCTAAATGTTTTATAGAAAGGAGATATGATAGAGCTATGATAGAGGATACCAAAGAAATAATAACTGGGCTAAGGAAGAATGTGGCTAAGCCGTACTTGTTGAGCAGGATCAATAATTCTGTTGATCAGACTTGTGGAAAGAGGGATGTGACTAAGGTAAACTATATGATGAAGTATAATCAGCATACAAAGTCCATCCAACAAATTATTAAAAATATTTGGACTATTTTAATGTCTAATCAGGAGGTGAGTGAGGAAGTAGAGACTTTGCCACATTTTGTCTTTAGGAAGGAAAATAATTTGAAGCAATATTTGTGCTATAAAGATAAATGTGTAAACAATATGATGCAGAGTCATGTGATGAAATGTGATACTAAACCATGTTAGAATTGTGTACATTATAGAGATATTAACACTGACCTTTATTTTATGCATCCACCCAGTCAAAGAATTTTTGAGTTTAGGGCCTCAGGCACTTATAGTACAGAAAATGTGATATAATTTGCTGTGTTTGCTGCAAATGTTTCTATGTTGGCAAGACTAACAAAAAAATTGAAGGAGAAAATAAGCACACATTGTTCTGACATTTGTAGAAATGTTCCTACTAATGCTTTAGCTAAGCATGTGGGATTGTTGGGCTTAGAGCATAGATTTCAATTTAGGATTTTGCAAGTGGTGACTAAAAATAAAAATGGAGGAGATTTGGTGAATAAAACAGAACTGGATGAGTATAAATGGATACATTTTTTTAGGGCAGACCACCACCTGGGTTAAATAGCAATATTAGTATAAAGCCTGTTCTAAGAGAAAGACATGATTTGATATATATGTATGTATATATATATATATATATATATATATATATATATATATATATATATATATATAAAGCTACATATATAGAAATTCTTTTCAAGAGCTTGTATTATGGTTATGTGTATGTGTGTATATGTATGTGTGTATATATATATATATATATATAAAGGTAAAAAAATATTTTTTATTTTTATTTATATTAGGGTACTTTAAGATACTAAGTATCATTAACAGTGTTCTTTGTTGATTGGCTGTGTCTCTCTATATATGTGAAGTGTGATTACTTCTTTTTATCAAACACTAAGGAAGAATTGTACTTGAAATCTTTGTTGTTGGTGTATACTCCTTTTACTGTGATTTTTATTAAATCGAGCTTCATTGAATGGTGGGCTTTTTGCTGTTTTTCGTTGGTGCTTTGCTTTTTGCCTGAAGTCCTTCAGCTGCTTGGGATACTTGTTTGCCTTGTTAACCTCATTGTTAACTGTTGTAATTGTAGAGGCAGTCATGAACCTAAATGAGAGAAGTGATTAGCTTTTGGTCAGCAATGTCACAAATGTAAAAAGTGGAATAATTTCAAGAGGCTTTGCAAGTCTAAAGTGGCACATGCTTTTGTTAAAAGCGAGTATCTGAAGAAGCAAGTAGATCATAGAGAGCTGTGAGCAAACTTTCTATGATGATGGTGTCTCTGTGATTGATAAAACAGTTAACAGAAGATTATCAGTTGGCAGCAAAGACTTAAATATTTGTACTGTTCAGATTAATAGGAAACCCATAGAGCTTAAAGTAGACACTGGATCTAAGTACAATGTTATATCAGCACTAATGTTTGCCAAAGTAAAAACTGGTAAAAAACTTGATTCAGCAGTGTGTGCAAAACTAGTTGCTTATGGTGGTGAAGAGATTCAAACAGTAGTTCTCACATGCCATTCTGCTGGGAACAGCTATGACTTGCAGTTTTGCGCAGTCAAAAGACACATGCCTTCATTGTTAGGCCTCAAAGACAGTTTGAGAATGGGACTTATTTCATTTAATAAAGAGGTCCACCATATAAGTCAAACAACCATGATAGTTTTACACAGAATATTTTGTGAATAAGCTGATATTTTCACAGATGAGCTTTGCAAACTTCCAGTCACATATTACATGAAGTCAAACCATGAACTAAGCCTAGTTGTCAGACCAGCAAGGAAGGTTCCAGTAGCAATGCAGAGCAAAGAAAAAGCAGATATTGACAAAATGGTGAATTTAGGTATCCTTAGTCCAATAAAAGAACCGACTGAATGGGTATCCTCTATGGTATTAGCTCATAAGAAAAACTCAGATGATATTCAAATATGTATTGATCCAAGAGACTTAAACAAAGCACTTAAATGTCCTCATGATCCAATGCACACAGTAGAAGTAGTCGCTGTCATGCCAAATGCCACTGTTTTTTTTTCTGTCTTAGATGCAAAAAGTTCATTTTGGCAGATTTCACTGGCTCACAAATCTTCACAGTTAACCACTTCCAGTGCAACATTTGGTAGATACAGATTCTTGAGAATGACATTTGGGATAAATTCTGCCAGTGAAGTATTTCAACATATGATGGAGCACATTTTTTCAGGTTATCCATGTGCTATTATGGTAGACAACATTATTGTAGGGGGAAATGGTGACGCTGAACATGACAGAAACCTCAAGAAAGTTCTAGACCATGCTTGTGAAGTAAATTTGAAACTGAATCCTCAGAAATATAAATTCAAACTGAAAGAAGTTAATTATGTGGGTCATTTGTTTATCAATTCTGGCTTGTAACCAGATCCGTCTAAGCAAGCAGCAATTCTTAAGATGCCAGTTCCAGAAAATGTCATATCTTTCCAACATTTTCTTGGTATGGTCAACTATTTAGGAAAGTTTATCCCGGACCTCATGCAAAAATATAGACTGGTCCTGGTTGGAACAATACCAAAAAGCATTTGACGTTCTGAACCAGAAAACTGCCAATCCAATTACATTGAGATATTATGATGTTCACAAACCTGTAACTCTTTCTTGTGATGTTTCAAAGTATGGTCTTGGTGTAGCATGTCTTCAAGAAGGCATCGTAGTAGCCTATGCATGCAGAACTTTAATCCAAACTGAAATGCAATATACACAAATTGAAAAACAGCTTTTGGCAGTATTGTTCTCATGTTGGAAGTTCCATAGTTATATCCATGGTAAACATATTCAAATAGAGACTGATCACCAACCTCGAGTGACAATTCTGAAAAAGCCAATACATATAGCACCAGAATGCTTGCAACACATTATGTAAAAATTGCATAAGTACAATTTCAATATTGTCTATACAAAAGGCAAATTTCTATACCTTGCTAATGCTTTGTCAAGAGCACCCATTCAAACAACAAAACATCATGACTGTGAAACAGCAGACTTTGAAGTCACGGAAGTCAGACATTTTTTCTCATCATATATTGAAGAACTCAGAAATCATTCAGCTTCAGAACCAATTCTGCAGAAGCTGAAACATTTTATCAGTCAAAGATAGCATGCATGATGAACTAGTTTACCGCTTGACATACAGAAGTATTTTCCCTACAGAGAATAGCTCATGATGGAAGATGGAATCATCATGAAAGGTCCTAAAGTAGTAATTCCTACAGTATTACAACAGGAATATATCAAAATTTTGCACCATGATCACCTGGGTATTGATTCGACCAAAAGAAGGGCAAGAGGCATAGTATTTTGGCTTTCTATGTCTAAAGATATAGAGAAGGAAACTCTACCATGTTCCATCTGCAACAGTACTAAATTACACCACCAAAAAGAACCACTTAAGCTAAACTAGATTCCTGAACTACCATGGTTGATGGTTGCTACTTATATTTTTGAATGTAATGGTCAACATTACTTATTGTTAGTAAACTCTTATTTGAATTGGTTTGAAATTGACCTTCTTCCTAATTTAACATGTTCTGCTCATGGTAGTCCGCACAAAGTCGTATCTGACAGTGGTGCACAGTTCACCAGTCAGCAGTTCAACAATTTTGCTGAGCCATGGGACTTTGTCCATGTTACTAGTAGTCCTGAGTATCCACAGTCCTATGGATTAGCTGAGCGTGCAGTTCAAAGTGCAAAGTATTTGTTGGAGAAATCCAGGAGAGATGGTACAGATGCTTTTCTTAACCTACTTAAACAGAGAAACATTCCTCAAGATAATTTGCTTGGTTCACCTGCTCAGAGATTGATGTCCAGACAGAATAGAACAACTCTTCTAATCAGTAAACAATTATTGATACCAAATGCAAAAATCAACAGAATGGTCAAGACTGAACTTTTAAAAAACACCAGTCACAAAAATTGTACTATTATAAATCCAGCAAGCCTCTCAGAGCATTAAGACAAGGGGAGATTGTGAGAATGCAAACATCTATAGGATGTGACTGAGTGGGCATAGTAGAAAAACTAAATAAACTGGAAACAAACCCCATTAAACAGAGAATAAATCCAATGTCACCCACTGGATTGCCAGCTGGCTTGCAGATAGGATGCAGAGGAGATCATTATACGGAAATTACCTCAAAAAAGAAACCAGTCACCAGTGGAGTCCCCCAAGGCTCAATATGCAAACCACTCATGTTTGTCATTTAATTCTCTGAAGCAAATTCCAATAGCAAAGGGCTCTGGCTGACTCATTTTGCATATGACTGCAAACTAGAAGCAGTTATCGAATCCCCAAATGTATTAGCTATCCTGCAGGAATGTTCATATAGCAATAACCCACGCCTGGGTGTGGGTAATGCTGGATTTACCCACGGTTGGCGTGGTTTGGTCCTGAGGCGGCCCGAGGGACCAAACAAAGCCAACCGTGGGTAAATACAGCATTACCCACACCCAGAAGTGGGTTATTGCTATTATACCATGACATTATTTAAGAAAAGAAACTATTACTTTTCTTAAATAATGGCATAGTATAATGCCTGTTTACTGCCCTTCCGCAGATGTCTGGCATCCGCAGCAGTTCTGATGTACTGCACGCCGCAGTACATCAGAGTTGTGGGCAAGCAACGGAGAAAGAAAGATCTCCGTTGCTTTTTTTTTACTGTTTTCGCTATGTTAAATGGGTTTAACATAGCGAGACAGTTTTAAAATAAGCAACGGAGATGTCCGTTGCTTATTTTAAAACTGTCTCGCTATGTTAAACCCATTTAACATAGCAAAACAGTAAAAAAAGCAACGGAGATCTTGCTTTCTCTGTTGCTTTTTTTTTAAAACCTGTCTCGCTATGTTAAATGGGTATAGCATAGCGAGACAGCTTTATAATAAGCAACGGAGATCTCCGTTGCTTATTTTAAAGCTGTCTTGCTATGTTAAACCCATTCAACATAGCGAGACTGTTTTAAAAGTAGAGTTATACTAATGGAAAAAAGTCCGGGCGACCGGACCTTTTTCCATTAGTATAACTCAATTTACAATGTGCACGCTGGCCAATCAGCATGCACGTTTTGGGGGGGTCATGGTATAATCCCAAATAAATAACTGGCACCAGAATCATGGACTGAAACTAAATGCCAAAAATGCATTAGCATATTATTTGGGAAAGTTAGCTTCACTAAAGAGCTACTGCATTGATAATACACCCCCAAACATTGATCCACTTGTTCAGGATTTGGGAATAACTGTGGACAGTGACCTAACTTTCAACTAAATGTGTCCACTGTTGCAAGAAAGTCATTCATCATTCTAAATTGTCCAGCTTGTAAACAAAAGGATTGCTTCTAGATCTAGAGATATCATTGTCCCACTAGTGTTTTAAAATTACATTAACTTTAAGGGATTTGCCCTTAATTGTTTTAATTAAGGTAAGTAAAGCTGTTAGTGTTTTAAAAATGAAAGGCCATAGCCCATGGCCATTTTAAGTAACCGAGTAAGAGAAGTGTCTAACTGTTGTCCTGCATTAGCCATAGCACGACCCCATGTCTCAAGGGCAAGGTAGATATAAAATATATGGATTGTTTTACAGCAGTCAGCAAATTACGGTGTGTTTTTGCAACAAGCTACACGATCCGTGAAAACATGGAAAACACAATGAAAATCCATATATTCTGAAATAAGATAGCATAAATGAACACTGGTCAATGGAACTATGATTGTGAAGAAGAAACCTTAAGCACTGACTCACTGTGCTGTCTAACTCTGCTATTTAACTGTGGCCATACTTGATTCCATAGCCCTTTTAACCCGACCCAGCAGTCAAAAGATTTGAAACAAAAAAATAGCCACAACAAGCTAAGCATTGCCTCTATAATCACCCTATTTTCCACAAGAAACAAGTAGGCATTCAGATGAAGAAATAAGCTTTAAAAATTCTGGCTAATTTGAGTCTGACAATACACATTTATTTTATTTATTGATTGACTGAAATTTGATTACCATGAAAGTCTGACTGAGTAGGTGCCCATTTTCAGTGGAGGCCAAGGGAGAAAAGCTCCAAAGTATTTATAATGATAATATTACCATCTTCAAAAAATAACAAAAAAAATCTGTAGTTTAAATAATTATACCAAATTAGGCATAATGTGAAAACATTGGTTAAGAATAGATACAACTTACTGTATATGACATTAATTTTATATTCAGAGAATTTTATCCAGTTTAGAGAAATTAAAGGTAAGTTAGTATAATGCATATGGGAATTGCAATATACCTGATAAATCTGGGCATCTTGGGGCAATGCAGCAATCGCCTCATGTACACAGACAACCCTCTCCTCCTACCACCCAACACTACAGCCTGTGAGAGATGCACTTATATAGCCAAACTGGAAGCAAAGCTCTCTTCACACAAGACTGGACTAGACAGTCAAGAGGAGAAGGTAAACACTTGCACCACACCACACTCATCACATAGTCCCTCAAAACCTACACCACTAAAACACACACATAGAAACACAAAACACACACCTATATTTCCGGAGGCTCTCAATAAAAACCTGCCCAAGCATCAGGGACCTCCAAAGCAGAAACACAAGCAAACTACACCACAACCCAGATGACATATAGCCTACAAACTCAGTGTACCGCTCAACCACAGCCCATAAGGCATAACAACATACCCAACACTCTAGTCATACGTGACTCTATATCAGGCACACTGATGTTCCACTCACCAGGCTAAACAAGAAGAAAGTTACTGTCAGCTGCCTGTCAGGTGCCAGGATCCACCACATGACGCATGCACTCAAGTCACTCCACAACAAGTAAAAATATGACACTGTCATTGTCCATGTTGGTGAGAATGACCTGAGATGTACCTCCCTGGACTACATGAAGAGAGACATGGAGGAGCTCTCCAATCTTGTAGCCCAGGCAGGTATGACCCTAGCCCTGAGTAGCATCCTGCCATCACCCAGAATGATACCACAGTACAAGAAGAAAATTATTGACTTCAACAATTGGCTAAGCTTCTGGTGGCATTCTAAGGGGATCCAGTATTTGTCTGCCTGGGATGACATGATCGATAGACCACGATGCTTTGCCAGAGATGGCCTGCACCTATTGCCCTTGGGATTCCGGATACTGGCTAAGGCTCTTGCCAACCCTATAGTGCTTTTTTTAGGCAAGGTTCAAATGACAAATTCACCACCGTAACACGTACAAGCAAGCAAAATCTGAGGGTAATGCTACTCAATGCTAGAAATCTAAACCTCAAAATGCACTCACTCAAGGCACTCCTTAAAATGGAGAACATCGACATCTGTGCAGTGACAGAGACCTGGTTCAAAGCTTCAGAGAGCACCCCTGCATTACTAGGCTATAATTCATACTACACCTTTCGGCCACCTAACCCGGAATGAAGTACTAAAGGTGGACGTGTGTCCATATTCATTAAGGATATCCACACCTCCAGGCTAGTTGAACAGAATAATGCATCCGAGATTATCCAAGTGCAACTAATCCTGGGCAAGACCGCAATCCAAATTGTAGCTTGCTACAGACCCCCCACCATGCCCCAGGATTCCCACTCCTCATTTCTTGATACACTGGAAAGTATTAGGATACAACCCAACACCCTAATAATGGGCGATTTCAACTACCCCGCCATTAACTGGGAAAACTACTCATGTACCAACTCTTTTGTCTCAACGTTTTCTGGAATTCATAAATTCTAGTGCCTTGGATCAACTTATTCACACCCCCAACAGGGGCAGCAATATCCTACACCTGGTAATTACCAACATAGGCAACTGGTGTTCCACACCAGAGGTCAATTCCTCGTTGGTCAGATCTGACCACAAGCTAATCACCCTAGACATCCACATCCCGCTCCCACCCCCAATTAGGGAAACCACCGTATAAATCTTCTCCAAAGCCAACTTCATGACACCCATGCAGACAGACAATAGAGATACGACTGCTGAATCCTACACAAATGCACTTTATAAGCACTTACACGAATGCATGGATCATGCTATCCCTAATAGAACCAAGATGCTATCCTCAAAAAAAAGGAAGCCAATCTGGTGGTCCTCTGCCATAAACAAACTCTACAACAGAAGAAAGAAACTGTTGCAAAAAAAGAGTAAAATCCCATGAATGGAGGAACTCTCTTGTCAACCTCAGTAAGAAGCTGAGATCCCTCATAAAGTCCTCCAAATCTAGTTATGAAAACAAAATTGCCACTGACTCTAAAGACAACCACAAAACATTATATAGCTATATCAAGAATCTCAATGGCAAGACTCAGATCTGCTCTGAGTTACAGCACAATGGCACTAAATATACAGAACCAACTGATATTGCCAACATCCTGGCAGATAGGTTCAGTGCTAACTTTACCCCCATCTCACCCCCTAGAGGGCCCATTTCTATACCGGAAGAATGCAAAGTTCCTGTAATCACGGCTGCACAGGTAAAAAACACACTCTCCAAAGCCAAGAACACAGCATCCATGGGACCTGACAATATCCCAGGCTTCGTTCTACACAAACTACAGAATGAACTGGCATCCTACCTAAGTACCATGTCCAATCATAGCCTCACCTCAGGCTTTGTGCCCACTGAATGGCACACCATGACAGTTATCCCAATCCACAAAGGGGGAGCCACGACGGACCCCGGGAACAACCGCCCCATTAGCCTGATGAGCCTAGTCTGCAAGGTCATGGAACATATCATCATGGAACTCATAAACAAAGACGCTGGTAATCTCCAAACTCTGGACTCTACCCAGTTCTGATTTGTAAAAGGCAGATCATGTCTCCTAAACCTGATTGACTTCTTTGAAGCAGTCACCAAAGCCATAGATGAGGGTAAGGTGGTTCGCACAGCTTATCTAGATCTCACCAAGGCTTTCGACACCACCCCCACTCTGGAATTATAGATAAGTTCACTAAACTAGGTATAAATCCCTATGTCACAAGATGGGTTGCCAATTGGCTCATGGACAGAATCAACAATGTGAAAGTAGCAGACTCCAAATCTGACTTCAGACCAGTGACAAGTGGAGTACCACAGGGTTCAGTCCTAGGTCCTCTCCTATTTGGTATCTACTTCTCTGAAGTACAGGCTACCACAGAAGGTCTTTGGCTAAGAAAGTTTGCAGATGACTGCAAACTAAGAGCCATAGTCGAAACTCTTAACGATGTGGACATCCTACAAAAGGGCCTCACTGAGACAGATGCCTGGTGTCAAATCCATGGCCTGAAGCTCAATGCCAAAAGTGTATTGTCATCCCCTTTGGTAAAAACTCTGTACCTATGAACTACCACATAGCTGGTAGTCTACTTAATGCTGAAAATGTGATAAGAGATCTTGGGACACAGGTGGACAGTAGTCTCTTCTTTGAAAATCACATTGCCACAGTGGTCAGGAAATCCTTCTATGTGGCTCACCTTATCACAAAAGGTTTCTCATCCAGAAAAAAAGAGGTCATTGTTCCCCTCTACTCATCACTCATTAGCCCCATTATAGAGTACAATGCCCCTTTTGGTATGTACCTCACAAGACATCTAACACAACTGGAAAGGCCACAGAAATACCTCACAAAGAGGATTACTGGCCTCAAACAGATGCCCTACACAGACTGTCTCAAAAAACTCCAGCTTTACTCCGTCTCATATCGCCTACTCAGAGGCGATCTCTGCCTAACATACAAAGCTATGTCAAACCCAGAGCTGTTGGACATGCTCCACTTAAAGAAATCCCAATATCTCCAAGTTACACGCTCTAGGGACCTAAACCTTGTCACTACAATAAACAGAACATGCTGGAGGGATAGATTCCTGTCCCAGAGACTTCCCATACTCTGAAACAGACTACCTATCTATGTCAAACAGAGCTCCTCATTAGCACTCTTCAAGAAAAATCTTGATGATTAGAAGGGAAATAGAAAATTCACCCCAGGGATCACTTCTGTGGCTCTGCTCGACAGGGGCACAGGAAAATAATTTTCTTGGGTGGCGAAAGCCAGGGTACATTTTTGGCTAGGCTTATATAGGCCCTAGGGCCAATAGCCTAGTACCTACCTATGAACCTATGAACCTAAGTGAGGAGGAAAAACAAGGCTATGGCATATTTAGATAAAGAATCATGGGAGAGAAATTGATTGAGTAAGGAATTAAGTGAATAATGTAGATAAGGAGTGTAACGTGTGAATAGGTGCTTGTTCATATTAGCTATATAGTTTATCCTGGGGTTGAGCAAGAGCAAAGACAGATTTTGGCTAGGAAGTCTTTCAGAATAGTTTTAAAAGACTGGAGGGACTGATGGATACAGGTAAAGAGTTGCAGGACTTACCAACATGGTATCAGTACAAACTGTGCCCAAAAGATTTGATAGCTTTGTGGACAGACAGGAGTGTTTTGTCATTGCATTGTAATGACCAAGGGGGAATATAGTTGAGTAGAATCATATTTAGTGCTGTACAAGTATTTAGATGCTAGACAATTTTATAGAAGGTAAAAAAAAATGGAAAAAAAAATCAAACCTGCAATGGTACGAAATCTGTCCTTGGTAGTGAAAACAAGTTTAAGATGAGTCAGTCTTGTTTCAAGTAGTTTGTTGTCCTCCAAGCATGTACAGCATGTATTTCATAATGCTGTTACCCATTGTACATTCTCCTGACTTAATGTAATAGTTTCATCAGCTAGGAGGAAAACTCAGGCATGGATATTTGCAATAAGGCAAAAATCATATCAAGTGATGAAATATACTGAAGAAACCAAACAGAAATAGTAGAGAAATACACACAGAAAGAAACCAAATTGCACGTTTGCAAAACTGGGGGTTCCAAAACAGAAGTTGTGGTCACAATCACGAAACGATATAAATAGTATGCATACTGACAGCAAAAGTGGCAGATGAAGTAGATGAAGCATAAATGGCAAACAGCCAAGATCATTAAGAGGAATGAATAGTAAGGACACAGGGGAAGCTACACAGGTGACACCACATGGAAATAAAACAATACTTACTAAAACTTCATTGACTGCAACAGGAATAGAACTGAAAGAAAAGAAAACATAACTGAGAAAGAAAATCAATTAATTCATGTTATGAAGTTCAGAGGTAAAAACCACAACTGAAATGGAAACCATACACAAAGAAACTGAAACCACACCTTCCTCTGATGAAGGCTGAATGCAAGAAAAAGGTTCAGATTCTAGAGAAGAAATTCATACTAGTCCTGTGGTGTAAAGGGCCAGCAGGGCCCAGACTGTGCCTCAGGTGAATGGGTTGATTATAAGTCCCAACACTGAATGAGCCAGATGGGGTACTAGAGGATAAAGGGGCAGATCCCACTCACATTTCTCAGTTTTGATGGGGCTATGTGAAGCATATGCCTGTGCCCACCAACAGTGGTTGAATTCCTGGTGGGAGTGGGGTTTACGTTGAGGTGCAGCTTGCAAGGGTGGGCTGAACTTTGATTATCTCACAAGAAGAGATGTAAACAGCAGTTATGCAGCCACTGGATACTAACCCCTTCAGCACATTCCTGCCACATGCAATGGAATGATAGGCATAAAATATGAAATTTCATTCCTACATAGAAATGGTAATCCCACTCTTGGTTTGCCTGATTCTTGCTCCAAGGAAATGAATGAGGCATAGGCCTGTCACTAAGGGGGGAATGAATGGATCAATGGAATGTCTGAAAGGAGACATAGTTTTCAGGAGAGGGGTTGCAACAAAGACTGGTTCAGCAGGTGCTGACATTGAAGAGCATACAAAAGAAGAACCTCATGGCTGAGGATTCAGGGAGCAGAGACAAAGAGAAGGGAATGAAACAACTGAATCACAATGTAAGATGCAGAGTCTGCAGGAGTGGGTAATACATGCAGTGTATCATAAGGCGCAGACAGTGAAAGGTTTAAGGAGAATCGCTTAGGGTCTGATGCTGGGATAGCATGAGAGGAGGCTTCAGTTTACATCTCAGTTTACGTTAAGGTACAATAACCCTCTATTTTCCTTTTTGATTTCTTGTCTTTTGACTGTCTTTGTACAGGATATTATTAATTTGGAAAGACACACAACAGATTTAAAAAAAACATACACACTCTATTATGGATTTTGCAGGCTGCCACATGATATGTGCTACTGACAATAAAATCTCTGACCTAGTAGCTCAGTTCATATGTCTTTTTCACCACAAAGGAATGTGGTAAAGTTACATAATATTCTTGACCTGAAAAATGTATTATTTTTAATAAGAAACAAATATTTAACTTGATGTGCGCTTCAGAGAGTGTGCTGTGTTATTTAATATTTTTAAGTGGTGGTCAGAAAGTACAGGATCTCATATGAGCAAGTAAAATATTACCCAACTAAAATTCTTAAACAAAGAGTTAATAAATGAAGAAATATCTATTCTTTGGTCTGGCAAAGAGTTACTGAATCAAGAAATATCTGTTCCTAGATCTGCAGCCTTTTAGAAATTTAAACAGGAAACCGTTCATTTTCTTTTTAAAGTCTGAGGCTCAACCACTGCCACATTAGTCAGCATGATTGCTAGATTGATGGTTACACTAATGAGAACAATAATGGCATGCTAATTGCCACAGTACTATTAGAGCTACACTGGCACTTGCTCTGGTGCTATTTGCCTCACATACCAAAGCCCTTGCTTTGCATATTGCCCTGTGGATGTAATGTATTCTTTTGCTCATCCATGCAAACCTGCACACAAAAATGCAATTAACTACGATTTTGTAAAACAGAAAAAAGCATTGTACTGATTAATGAGCACATTTAAATAGACACAGGTTAGTTCATCTTTGAGGTAAATTTCTACACTCTGCTAGAGTATAGCGTACTCATTAAACTAATGTCAGGAAAGGATAGACTGTCATAAACATAGCATGAATATGGACTGTTTCTAAGTTAGTACAACAAAAAGACTGTAAAGCTCCTACAAGTTCTGAGCTTTGAAACCTGCATTAACTTTATTTCTAAACCAGGCAAGGGTTTGTTCATAAATGTTACAAAATATATGGACCATTTTACAACAGTTAAGTAATCTTATTAATCTACACGAAAATGTATTTAAACAGAGATTAACTTCATAAAGACACACCCTGGGATTCAGTAAGGTTCCGTGCAGAAATAGCTTATTCCTGCACGGAAATGACCATTTAAGAGCAGCACGGCAGCGTGCCATGCATAGTTATGAATGCACGCTGCCTCTGCTCCTAAATGGACATGGAGCGTGGACGAGTGCAGGGGGTGTATCTGAGAGCAGAGCTCTCACAATATACACGCCCCTGCAGTCAAGAATTGCCGTTCGGCAGAGAGTGAATGCTCATAGGGGGTTGCATATCTCTCAACTGTACAGATCTTCACAGAATGTCCAGATTTTTGGCTCGTACTTTTGGCCTGTTCCTCATTTGTCCTGGCAAATCACTGGGATGATCTCAGGATTGAAGTCTGTAAATAATTGCATACATTTGAGTTTCAGACTTCAAATCCATCAGAAAATATACATTAAAACAAATTCTGTTACTCTAGCAACTTTCTTAAGTTTATAAGAGCAATACTTAAAATATGTCCCTAGTTGTACCTCACTTTGTCAAGCTTTATCCAGATATTTTGCATGAAGAGGTTGAGAGGTATGGGGGGTTGCCACCTCTTCAAATGCCCAAAGTGGGACTGTTAGTGTAGAAACATGACATGCTGCAGGAGAAAACACACCCACAGCCATTGCAAAGGTCAAAGCCCCACTTCCCAGGAAAACCCTATGCTCCTAGCAACTGAAACACACTAGGATGTCTGCCAAATGTTCAGATGCATGCAGAAATCCACAGCACTAAGTGAAACCTGTCCCTTCCTACAGAAAATAACACAAAAACATTTTTTTTATCAAACAGATGAAATTTAACCTTAGCTGCGCAAGTTTGCCCATTGCTTAGCTACACATAGTCTAGCTTAAATAGCACAAGAAGGTAAATAGCAAGATACATTCAATTGAAGTAGTACTACACTAGTGTAGTGGTCAGAGCATTCGCTTTGCAAGCAGTTATTCCTGGTTCTGTTTTCACTGTAGTAGCTTCCATTTTCCATGTGAAAGCAATTTATGAACATTTTGTTTTGCTGTATAACCTACTAAATAACATATATTTGTGAAATGGAGTACTGCATTAAGTGCAGATATGAGGTGCCAGTGTAATAATGTGGTAAAATCCACAGATAAACACAAGAGCCCCATACAGTGAATAACGTTCTGCCCAGCAACAAAATAAACAGCCCTTGTAGGTCTTGAACCCCATGACCCTGTATACTATAATCACAGCAGTTAACCAATAAGCCATCACAACTGTACATAAAACTGAGGTATACCCAAACAGATCCTCATTATAGCAAAATCACAATTTACATGTGAAAGGAATCTATAAACCGTTTTATGTTATATAACCTACTAACTAACATATATATTTGAACTGGAGTACTGCATTAAGTCCAGATGTGAGGTGCCATTGTAATAAAGTGGTGAAATCCCCCGATAAACACAAGTACCCCATACAGTGTACGTACACATGAATCACAGATACTAAACAAATATATAACATGTAATAAATGATAAAACAATGCCAAACAGCAAATAGTGTGCAAAATTAAAAATAAGCAATGCTAAGCATTGCACACCTCTTCTTACCAGGTGTAAGAAATGCGTAGCCCAGCTAAATCAATTTGCCCATTGGTATGCCCCTTTAAGCAATGCCAGCCTTAGGTAAGCAGGTTTGCCCATAGCTTAGCATTTTCAAAACCATCCAATCATGGCAAAGTATGGGAAATCGGCCCTATTTAAACCCCACAGATGGGAATACATCTCATAACTGGTTGCAGCTTCCTCCTGTAGGCACAATGGCTGATGTCAGGGAAGGATCGCACTTCCAAGCACAGCGCTGGGGCATCCAGTAGTCCAAGGTCATGGCAGGACTCCTGGTAAAAGACCATGAAGAGAGACTGCTGCGGGCCCAGTACCAGGGTTCCCAATATAAAGTGAAAGCCTGGGACCATCTCTTCTGTGACCTCACCAGTGCCACTGGCATCCCTCGAACTGGTGAGCAGGTCAGGCATCACTATGCTGACCTGAAATGGAGGAAGAGGGAGCTCTTAGATTAGTGGATCCAAGAAGCTAGGCAGGGTGATTTCTCAGCAGTGTGTAAATACTCATTCTACTACATGTTTAATAATTGCCAGCTCATGTATATTATGGATAGGTATGGCTAAATATTCCTCCTATGTCTTTGACAGTGGCAGCGAAGTAGGCTGTGAATCAGGAAGCCCATGCATGCAGGCTGCAGAGGCTGCATCCCGAGACAGATTAGTAATAATCTTGCATGTACTGTCATAAGAAATAAATCTAAAAGTAGCAGAAAGTTAATTGCCAGTATAAAACCTGTATTGTGTATGAGATGTACTGAATAAACCAGACAATATGGCAAGAAGAGTCTCATATAGGTTGTATGTAAATAAAAGGGTAACAGCCTGGCAATAACGTCTAACTCTTGGACTGCTTGTGTTTACTCTGGTATCATATGGTAATGTAGTGTTCCATTCTCTTAATAGTACTGTTGTATTAAGCACTGTTACCCACACTGTGCTACATAAATAAAATGTGTAAGAATGTCTGTATATGACTGTTGTAAATCACAAGGGCATATTGTACAACCGAGGGAGACTTAGACAGAAAGCAGTGAAAAAATAGCCAACAAAATCCAAGTAGCACACTCAACTGAAACATAAACTGTTGTATTTTTAGCACACACAGCCATGGTTCGAATCCTGGGAGTGGTAGTAAGCTGTATGCAGAATCATACCCTTCAACTGTACAGATTTTGTCAGAAAGTTCACATAATTGGCTTATATTTCCTGCCTGTCACCTTGTCCCCCTGGCAAATCAGTGTGATGATCCCGGAAGTTTAGGCAGCAAATAATGACATTGTCAGACATCATAACCATCAGATATATATCCATAAGAACAAACTTGTCACTCTAGCAACTCACCAAAATGTTATGAGAGTAATATGCAAAGTATGTCCCATCTCTACCCCCATGTTGTGAAGCTATGACCAGAGTGTGTGCAGTAACAGAGTGAGACGTATGTGCATAATAATAATAATGTGGAATCTGGTAATATGTGTGACAACATTCAGGTAGTGTTAACAAACATTCCCTCCACAGGTCTGTCAGATATGAAAACTGTGCCTAGAAATAAAAGGTTGAAATCTTGGACTTACTGTTTAGTCTGGTATTGTATGGCAGTGTTAGTGTTGCAGTATCTCTGACTAATAAGATATTACTCATCACTGTCATCCATACAGTGCTACATAATAAAACTAACAAGGAAACCCTGTATAAGAGTGTTGTAATTACAAGTCAGATTGTAAAATCACGGGAGACTTATAGACAGAAATCAGACAAAAAAGATACACAGTGAATATCTATACAGCACACCCAACTGTGATTTACACTGTTTTATTTTAACACACACAGCCATGGTCCGAATCCTGGGAGTGGTAGTAAGCTGTATGCAGAATCATACCCTCAACTGTACAGATTTTTTCAGAACGTCCAGATAATTGGTCCATATCTGCTGCCTGTTACCCTGTCCCCCTGGCAAATCAGTGTGATGAGCTCTGATATTTAGGCAGCATTTAATGACATATAACTGTGAGACCTGTAAATATTCAGAAAATCTATATGAAAACAAACCTGTCATTATAGCAACTCACCAAAGGTTTATGAGTGCAATTGTCAAAATATGTCCCAGTTTCACCTGCATGTTGTCAAGCCTTGACCAGAGTGTGTGCAATAAGAGATTGAGAGGTATGTATATAACATCAACCTGGAATCTGGGAATATGCATAGAAACAGTCAGGGAGTGTTAACAAACAATACCCCCACAGGTATACCAGGTAAGAGGTGTATACTGCAGGTAAAACACAGTTCACATATATAGTTGTCTACAAACATACCATTGTCCAAACTGAAGCCATAGGGTAGTGTAATAATACCTGTAAGGTACAGGTTACAGCAGTGACTAAGAAAGTATTGATAACTAAAGGGATAAACAAGTTAATTGGCATCTCTCTCTCCCACCATATCTGCAACAATAATCTAAATATACAACTCAATGAGTATGTTTACAATTAAATCTACTGTTGGGGCATATGTCCTATTGTTTGATAAATATTGAAATTTGTTTCTATGCATGTGCCATGTTGAAATACTCCCACATTGGTGGCTTTCTGCCATCAATGTAACCTGCATGCTGTTGTAATGGCCACTGTGGTTCCATATATGCATGTGTTCTGTTTGCTATGCAACTGTTCCATATCTGGTGTTTTGAGTTAATGGGAATATCTATGCATGTTGTTATACCTAATCCTGGAATGTGTTGACTATTACTAACCCACATATGTTTAAAACTGAAACACCATAGAATGTTTGGGAAGGCCGGTCCCAGCAGACCCACTTCTCCCACCTCATCTGGCCATGTAACTAGGCACCAGCACATTTGGGGCCCACCCCGAGACCTCCTCATCTGCTGGTCCTGCACCAACTTTGGGTGGAACCTCCTCAGGGGATAGAGCTCCCCCGCCCCGGGTAGCAGGCACAGAGAGAAAACTGTCACCTGTCATCAGGTCCAGGGGTCTTGTGTATAGTGAGCTCCACAGGGAGTTCAGAGATCAGCTACACCAGCTTGAGGGCCAAGTGTTGAATTTAGAGGGTCAGCCTGCCCCTTCTACCCAGCCCCCAGCACAGCCACCTTTGGGGCCGTGAAGGTGCAGTGGTGACTGCCCATGGGTGGGGACCTCAATCCCACTGTTTCCATTTGGGGGCTTATGGGCTTCTGACTTCCAAACACCCCTCCCCATCCAAGGTTTTTACCCCCCACATGTCATATACTGCCCCTGTATGATGTCTTGTCTGTCTTATCTGTCATCGTACCTAACCTACCTCCCCAAACATACCTACTATCCTTCCCCAACATCCCACTCTCACCTTAAAAAAAAAGGGCAATCTGCCCCCCCCCACAAAATCTCGCCCCATACATAGCTGTCCATTTCACACACATGTTCACCGGACACATGTAATCTGGTCTAATTGGCTTCACAACATATTATTGTTGTCCTCACCCCTCTGTCAGGGGTTTGAGTGTCCAAATCTACCTCCAAATCAGTGTATATGCACAGCTGTTGCTGTAGAAGAAATGGGCAGCTATGGACCTTCCCTATACCTCTCCTGCACATCCCTAGCTATTTTCCTTACTGTCTTTCCCTCTCTGTGCCCCTTTTTCACCACATTCCTAACACCCCTTTTTCTTTTCTTTTAAAGAAATTAGCATGGGTGTAAGGGAAGTAAGCACTTTCAAGCAGCAGTAAGCAGGCTTAATCCTGTTTGCACTGGGGTAAGCAATGCGCACACAGAATAAGCAATTTTGAAGCTAAGTCTCTGTAAGCATATTTAACTGGAAGTTAGCATTGCTTAACATCACGCAAACCCATTTACAACTGCTTAAAAGTGTCTTAATCACTCTGTATCCAACAGCCCTTGTTCTGCCCAGCAACAAAATAAACAGTCTTTGTAAGTCTCGAACCCAGGACCCTGCACACCATAGCGATTTACGACTAAGCCATGTGAGATATGAATAGCTCTGATGTTTTCTTAAGCATATCATCCAGCACAGTCATTCAACAGTAGAGGAAATGTATTTATATATGTAGATGTATGTATGTATGTATGTATATATATATATATATATATATATATATATATATATATATATATATCTACATATATATGTGTATATATATATATATATATATATATACGTATATATATATATATATATATATATATATATATATATATATATATATATATATATATATATATATATATATATATATATATATATATATATATATATATATATATATATATATATATATATATATATATATATATATATATATATATATATATATATATATATATATATATATATATATATATATATATATATATATATATATGTATAGATATATAAGAGAACACAACAAATACATATATGACCAAAGGCACCATTAATGGGGGTGAGGGGGCCCAATTTAAGTACCTCTTGTAATTACTGATATCATCCCCTCCTCCACAGCCAAACAGATCTACCTTGCAACACAGTATCAGCACTTGCAAGTCTCATACCCAGGACCCTACACAACATAGCCACAAGAAGTTAACAGTAATCCATCCCACCTGCACGATGTCAGGATGGTATCAAGAAAATATGCAGAACAGTCTGTCTACCATAGGGAATATACAATGTGGAAGGAGTAAACATTCCAATGATACATATACACACACACAGATATATGCAGATGCATATATATATATATATATATATATATATATATATATATATATATATATATATGTATATACACACACACACACACACACACACACACACACACACACACATATACATATATTACTATGTGTAGATATGTATAGGAAGATACATATTTAGAGGGTGCACATCATATTGAACAGCCAGTATTCCTACAGTTGCCATCTTTTAAAATGGACAGTGTTTGATTCTCTCATACAAAAGACAATTATTGCATGAAACATATACCCACAGAGAAGTCAAAGGATATGATACCACACACAGGTTTGCATACATAAGAAATGTTTATTTGTGTACTATTTCAGTTGTATATGCCATGTCATATAGCTGTTAGGTGTTTGAAATACATACTGAGTAAAGCAACTCTCAAGCATAGCATTTTATACAGTAATCCAAAAGCATAATATGTGTTGCTGCCCAGGCCAAGGCCTTCAAGTAGTACAACAGTAAATAAACACTGGTCCAGAAGATAAGAATCAATCAAAAGTAAGTAATGCAGATGTAGTTCAGCAGCCTCCAATTACACTCTATACTCAACCCCTAGGGGGAAAAGAATTAAGTTGTCACAATGAAGATGTAGCTGTTATATAACAATGCTTAATCTAAAACATCACTATGACACTGACAAACAGAACAGCCTGTAAGACAGTAAGCACTAGACCACCAATGTTCCCAAGGTGAAATTTATGAAAATTTACAGCCATATACCTTAAGGTGTCTTACTAATGATATCCCTCACATGTTTTAACAGCCTAGGTTGTATATGGTGCATACTCCTCCCTCATAGAATGACTTACATGGGCATATAACAGTGTTACATACACTGACCTCTGGACTATACAAGGACACACACGTTTTGTCCAGATGTAGCCCACATATATATGGACACTACCCCACAATATGTGTGGGGACCACAACATCACTGGATTGATGGCAGGAATAGCAGCACGACATAATCATAGGCCACTACTTAACCTCTTACTGCATGACATATGGACAAAGCCTGGTATATAGGTGGAGGACAGAGGCTGGAACACAGATCTGTAGTTGCAATATTGTTGTTATACACTGAGAAAGCTGCTGGTGTTACAGGATTGGTTGCAATATACCCTTATTCAGGAATATGAAGTCAGAAACACAAATGGATGTAGCCATGTACTGATAGCACTCAACAGACCGAATGCCAGTGATATATCTGAGACAAAACCTATGTGGTGGAAAGACAAAACATAAGAGCCAATCCTCTGGCCATCATGTGGATAGGCCCACAGTTGAGAGCTATGCAGACAGACTGCATTCCATGGTAAACTAGTATGTACACACAAACCCTGTAATACTAGCGGTATACAATGCATATTAACAACACTACTCACACTGTCTGTAGGTCTGGAACCTTATACAAATATGTAGTTGGCCTGTGTCTGCAAGACCTCTTGTAAGAGGTATTGCTACCTGCTGTCTATAAGACTGCTGCCCACACACAGGAAGGATGTCCTCCATACAGGAAAGGTAAAGGGACAACACCCACATGATTTAGTAATTTGTAGTAGTGGGTTGCCATGACAGTGGTTATTGGAAGTACTACACAGCAGGCTGCATGCAGGTAGCAAGTGGCGGACACTGATTGGTGCAGAGGCCATCACCTGATCATGTGCATCACCTACAAAATCCATGTTGCAATCTATTCAAAGCAGCTGACTCCATGTAGTGGAGAGAGACAGAGAGGGAGAAAGAAAAAAACAAACAAACAAACAAACAAGCATACAGTAAATAAAAAGTTGTTCAACAACTGAACCTACAGACATCCCAATTTAACCAAGAGGACACAGAAAACTGTATCCAGAAGTGACGATAATCCTACAACAGGTATATGAAGCATATATGCATGTAATTGAATGTAGTACTTGGTCTATAATAATGGGATAGATGATGTGGAATGATTTATATTTACCATCAGGAGTTGTTGTAATGATGTCCTGGTGAACTACTGCTATGGACAATAGTGTCTGTCCCTGTGGACAGTGGGCCATACCTGTCAACTGTGCAGATCAGCACCGAATGACAAGATGTAAGCCATCATAGTCTGTGTCGTGTACCGCAAGACATGTATATTAGTGTGGCCAATAGCTGGTGGTGGAAGTAATGCCATTATGATAGACACATGAGTTTCAGAGCCCACCACTTGCAGGACAGTCATGTTAACATGTAATGTAGTATGTACAAATGCCATAGGTGTGTATTAGGCTTACCTGCAATCTGTCACTATATATACCCCCCTAATGTTAGGCTGTGTCGACATGTAATACCTATCTATGTTGTAGCAAGGCAGAACAGTGAGCTGTGCAGGAAGAAGAGTTATTGAGTGTGGGCCTGATAATTGATTGCACTCTATATAAATATATATATATATATATACATGCATGTCTACAGATATACAGACACACACACACACACACACACATATATATATATATATCTATATATATATATATATATATATATATATATATATATATATATATATATCTGTATGTATATATATATATATATATATATATATATATATATATCTGTATATATATATATATATATATATATATATATATATATATATATATATATATATATATATATAAAAATATACAGATATATATATATATGTGTGTTTGTGTGTGTGTGTGTGTGTGTGTATGTCTACATATATACAAACACACACACATATTTATATAAATACATGTCCCCTACTGTTGAATGACAGTGCTGCACGATATGTGTGAGAGAACATCAGACATATCAATACACACACACACACACACACACACACACACACACACACACACACACACACACACACATATATATATATATATATATATATATATACATATACAGCGATACTTGGGTGCAAAATGGGCAGTTATGTGTGGTGTGAACTCCATGTTGGGAACACATTGCCCTTGTTTGTGAAGGTAGGATTGGTATTATGGGGAAGGATAGTAGGTATATTTTGGGAGGTAAGTTGGGTTGGAAGACAAACAAGACAGCATACATGGGTGGTATATGACACGTGGTGGGTAAACGCCTTAGATGGGGAGTACTGTTTGGAATGTGGAAGCCCATGAGCCCCCATATGGAAACAATGGGACCAAGGTCCCCACCCATGGGCAGTCACAACAGCATCTTCACACCCCTGAAGGTACCCGGGCTGGGGGCTGAGCAGGAGGAGCATGCGGACCCTGTGATTGTGTACAGAGGGCCTCAAGATGCTGTAGCACATCCCTCAAGTCTCTGTGGAGCTCCCTATGCACCAGACCCTGGACCTGACTTCTGGTGACTGGATCCTGTCTGTATGTGCTCCGGGGGGTGAACACCATCCTCTGAGGTGGTTCCACCTGAAGGTATCACAGGACCAGTAGATGATGAGGTCCTAGGGTGGGTCCCAGATGTGATATGGCCTGGTAACATGGTCAGATGAGGTGGGAGAGGTGGTTCTGCTGGCAACTGTCTTCCCAAACATGCTATTGTGTCACTGTTATAGAACATATGTGGGTAGCAATAGTCCACACATTCCAGGGTTATGTCTAACAGCATGCATAGATATCCCCTTTAACAGAAAACAACAGATGTGCTGCAGTCACATAGCAAACAGAACACATGCATATATGGAACTATAGTGGCCCTTACAATGGCACACAGGTGACATTGTTCGTAACAGGCCACTAATGATAGTGTTTCAGCATGGAACATGACTACAAACAGATTGCACAAATTGTTGTAGAATACGATATATGTCCCAACAGTAGGTCTGCTGTAGACATACCTGTTGAGTTGTGTGAGCAGATTGTTGTTGCAGATATTGTGGGGGGAGACAAAGATGTGTATTAACAACTATTATATCCTTGCAGTATGAGGTCCTCAGACCTGTTTCCCTCTTTATGTCTTACAGGCACAATGTCTCGGGAGAGACTTCCGATTTACACACCCCAGGAAAATGAAGTCATCATCACATACCTGGTGCAGCACTACCACACCCTGTTTGGGCATACAGCCCATGGTCTGCAGGAGATGACCGCCCTGTGGAATGATCTTGTCTGCAGTGTAAATGATGTTGGCCTGCATAACTGCAGTTATGAGTAGGTCCGACATCGCTGCACTGATCTACTCCGCCATGCCCATCGGCGTGCTGCTGTGATTAAGGGGGACCAGCTTGCAATGGGGTGGATCATGCCATCCACCCCCCCGACACACATTGAGAAGCTCCTCACCAGCCTTGGGGCACCTGCCCGCCCACAAACACAAGACCCGGCGGAGATCATAGTGGATGTGGGTGCTACCCACACAATGGCTGAGGAGCATGCAGGTAAGGCCAAAGGGCACATCAGTAGACCACTGTTGTGAATCCATCTGCATCTGTACAGTTTAATCATGCATATGTGAGATGAAATATATATAGTCTGTTGCTGCATTGTAGTAATAGACAGTTGTGAATAATCTGTAGTATTGTGGGTTTGTACTGTTGATGTACTGTAATGCTGCTCCCACCCTGTACCAGTGCCACAGGTGTGGCTACTGATATCACATCTCTCACACAACTATGTAGGTCCCCCTGGTATACCTCCAGGGCAGCAGCTTGTAGCTGGTGAGTATGGTGTTTGTTCAGGTTTGCCAGTACACCGGTCATTTTATGACTATGGTATATTCCATGCACACATTTAACACACCTACCTATAATGTATGCTGAACATGTTCACGTATTGTTGCTGTTAACTGCACTGCATCACAGTGGTCACCATGGTGGTATATCTGAAGGGTATGTAAGAGTCCTGCAATATAACTAACAACCTGTCATTGCAAGATTTGTGCACAGAGATGAACATAATGGTGGGAAAGATGGCCTACAGTAGGGACATGTCTGAAACATCACCCTTATACAGTGCCACAACAGTGTATATACCACTATTACAATGGCAACTGTTACATATCTACACTACGGCATATCACAATACTGCATTCCACAACCCTTACAACTTGCAATGTAGTCCTAACATTAGCAATGAATGTGTGATATGGAATCCTATGTTAGGACACCAAATATGGGAAATACATACCTTCACAAACACTGGAAGCATATGTGTGCATACACTCCAGATAACATATTGTTGAAGTAGCTTTTGGGGTACTGACAGCATTGTTCATGAGTATGGACGTTCCAGCAAGCACAGGTCCTCAATGTCACACCAAAAAATGGTCTGCTGTCCATTTGACCATCAAATGTGCCCACTTACCTGTAACAGAGGCAGTTGTGGCTTGCACACATCTTACAAGCCATGGAATGGATCCCATACTCAAAAGGTAGCACCCAGGAGTTGGACATGTAGCCTTACCTCACCATTGCATGTACCATGGCATACAGCGCAGACAGTCATGTATGTGGCGAGGATGTATTGGACAGGATTAATGTCCAACAAACTCCTGTATAGGGCAGCCACATGACAGAACTGTGTGCATGCATACACACACACAATACCAACACAGCTAGGGCAACCCCATACCTACACACACCACATCACCACAGCCTTATTAATAATTAAACCCCTTCACTCACACACATGGTGTCAAATGTATGGCTCAGCCTAGGTCTCTGGCAAACCAACAACACACCTTGTGCATATGATGATACCTGTGCCACATCCCTGTCATCCATAACATCAATGCAGGGACAGGCTAATATGGTTCTGATGCCCAGGGTGACTGTACTACGGTGTACCAATGTAATGCTGTGTAACATGTTGTCAGCAGTAACGTTTATGCATGTCAGGAAGTGTAGCTGTCCAGCCATGATGCATTATAGCTATTATTAACAGTGAGTGATTGTGGTCTCCATAATTAATTCCATTTGTGTTGTAGGTGCCCCATGTGTCAGCAGGATGATGTTCTGCTGTTGTATCGTACAAGGGGTATGGCACTGTGGTGAAACATTGGCTGTGCCATATCCTGGGTACAGGTGAACACATGTCACAGGTCTGTATAAGAGTTACTACATGTGCCACATGGCCAATAGGTCTGGGGGTGGTGTACACAGGTGAGTGCATGGTGGCTGATGTCAGCAGCCCTTCTACAGTGGACAGTGGTAAGTGTACTGGGTGGCACACACCACATGTTTGTGTATAACACACACAGAGGCTTTGGTGTTGATGCAATACATAGAGAATACTGTACACATGGATGTATGTACCTGTGCAAGGAACCCATTTTAGCCCATGTAATTCCACCAAGACAGAACAGGCACAACAACACATTGGGAAATAAGCAGTCTGCTAGTTTAATGTCATTGACAATGGTACTGGCAGGGTATATGTCCCCTTCCCCAATGTAGTGCAATCCTCAACTTGGTAAACATAGGTGTGCTGGTGTGGGTTGCACAGCCCTTTACCCTTTGGAGGGAGAGAGGTGCTGCAGAACTGCAGATAGTGTGATAGACAGCTACTTAACCTCTTAACATGCACTGTACAGTATTATGACCATCTAAGTGGGGGAATACACTCAACAGTAACTGCAATGATGGTGGCTGTGTTCACAAGAGCCACACCCAGCATTATAAACCAACCCCAGTATCTCTGTATGCCTATAAAGTGGGGAAGAGAGCAGTTACACATCTACCACTAGTTGTGATGGAATGTATTTTCACAGGATGATACCTGTGAAATGTTAGCATTTGCCAGGCAGTTCTCAGACAGATGACCTCCAGGGACATGTATATCCTGCAAACAGAAGTAGATTCCTTCACGTACACACACACTCTTACTTGGCAACACTGGGACTAGAACCCCTACCTAGGTATGTAGTGCTACTGATGTGTGTGGCCTTAATTGCACACACCACACAGCTTTTAGGATGAGGTGTGTTCTAGGTTACATGTTGTGTTAAGAACATCCCCAGGCCTGTACAGTATGGTAAGGGGGGATGTACTGGTTGTTTATGTACAATACATAGTGTGACATACTGTCATATACACATTGACAAACAGATAACAGTCATACACACATCTGAGAGACCTGAGCTTATCAGTGCTAACTACATTGTCAGTGTGTCCATTCTATTACAGATAGGTTGCACACAGGACATGCATAACTGGGCTGGATAGTGTTATCAGTTACTTGTATGGTTGATGGTGGCAGTGGTCCCCATACAGTGGAACATGGGACCTGTAGTGGGGGTACCATGGTGTAAAGACAGTATACCCAGCACCCACACCCCACAGTGGAGATTAAATGCACTAAAACCCATGATAACACTCTGACATACCCACCATCACACATTGACCAGGACTGCAATACAACCCCTGGTCGATACCAAGAGTGCTACTAAAGGGATATGCATATAATGCACATGCCACAGGGATAGTAGGGTGATCAATTGTTATGGCTGTCCTTCAGTCAGCAGCAAGCAACATCACTATCACTAATACTGTGTGGCAAGGCATATTGTATTAGTAGAATTGGCCTCAGAATGCTGTATCTTACAAATATACACACACATGCACACATGCACACATTTGCCAGAACTCAGACTGCATCCCATGC